>NC_052502.1:23406670-23474084 GCF_016617805.1 Bactrocera tryoni
CAAAAGAAAATTGACTGGGGTTGAATAAATTTGAGCAAAATGCGAAACTTTTGGAAAATGCACTTGATATTTTTTTGAACTTTTAAAATTATGTGGTAATAATTTTGACGTGTGAATTTTAATAAAATATATTATAATATTAATATATAAATATATGTCAGTTTATGTGTACACATACTCACTTTTAGTGCAAATTTTGCCCAATCTTTTGGAAGTAAAAAAGTTTTTTGCTTTGTGCGTTTTTTAATGAATTTTTTTCGGCTCTGATGACAGGAGCAACTACTCATTATTATTTTTATTTAATTTTTAACTATATTTTAGTCTTATGTCTTATAAAACGTTTATTGAGGTAAAGTTACTTACTATTTACCATATACAATTATTTTTTAACATACGATGATTTTAGTTTCTTAACTTTTTATAAAGTATTTTATTTGTCTTATAGTTTATAATAGGTAAAGTTTTTTATCATATAGCTATTTATAATTTCTTACAGAACTTAATAAATTTGTGCATAGTTGGCGGCAATCGGACTTAACAAATGATTGGCTTGAATAATATTACTAATAATAATAATAACTTATAAATAATTTATAAAGAATCATGATTTATAAAGAAATAATATTATTATAATTTTATTATTAAAGTGCTTTTAAGCTTGGAGCAAATATTTTATGTATTCCCTGTGGCTGTCGTTAATTGGATTCGCACGATTCACAATCCTTTCCAGTTGTATTTTCAGTATTCAATCCCAACGACCATCCAGTCTAAAGTTACTTTTTGCAACTTTCCTTAAATTCCTTAATTCCTTAAATGTCATCCTTTGCTTCCGTATTTTCATGATGATCCTGGGGAATTTTTTCATATTGAAGATGTTTAACTATAACGAAAAATATTGGGAAATATTAAATATATGTAAGTAGATAAGTGAATTATTGAGAATGATAAATTAGAATTTAAATGGAATGAGGGACATATTCATAGAAGACTAGTGACGAAACATCAAAACATGAAGCAGGCGATATATATATTTTGAGGTAAGTTATTTGAATGAGTATTCACACATGAACAGTATATACGATCCTGAATAACTAATTTTTATAAAAAAAATTCTAAGAAATAACTCATAAAAATATTCCTTACAAATGGCCCCATGCTTTGAAAAGTGAAGCTTTAGCTCAAAATTAATGAAAATAGCTCAGACTCTATTTTGTGTGGAAAAAGAAAAAATGTGAGTTTAATCTTATTTTATACATAATAAATATTTTTTTTAATATATACGTTGCGACAAAAATGCACCCGACAACTGTAATTTGAATTCCCTGGGTAAATGATATTTCAAAAACTTATTTTGCTGCGATCTAACCATAAATATTATGCCAAACATAAGCCCGATCTCTCAACCAGTCTGTTTAGAGCTGTTGCTTGAGTCAGTTCACCTCAGTTATGCGTTGTGACTTTTACAATGGAAAAAACATCGAACAAAGAATTGTCTTAAATTTTATATTTTTAACCAAATTTCGTGAGCGCAATCTTTGCGAATGTTACAAAAGGCTTAAAGTGATTCAGTTTATTTTAAAAACAGCATCGTACGAGTGGTACAAAGCCTTCAAATACGATCGCGAGATCGTTGAAAACATGCCTCGTTCTGCACGACTTTGAACTTCACCTGATGAAAATATTAAAAAAGTGAAGAATACTGCAAGTGCTAGAAAAATGGCAAGAGAGCTCAACATCTCTCGTGAGTCGGTTCGAATGATTTTGGAGGATATTTTGGATAAGAAACGCGTTCTTGTTCAACTCGTCCCGTTAACGCTGAATTTTTTTAAAATAGTATCGTAAACAGGTCTCTTTGAAAATGCTTGATTGTGCGTATTCCAATTCCACATTCATGGAGAGCATTATAACTGCCGATGAGACATGGGTTTATGAGTTTGACATCAAAACAAGTCAATAATCATAGGAATAGTTCGGAAAAAGGAGCCGAAACAAAAAAACCACGCCAAAAACTGCTCAAAAACTAACGTGCTTATTCTTTTTTCGATGTCCGTGCTTTTGTGCATCACGAGTTTCTTCCGGATGGAGAACGTCGAAATGGACCAGAATTGTGGAAGAACGATTCATGGATTTACACGTTGATAATGCACCTTCGCATTGAGCCACGATTGTGACTAAATTTAAAGCCAAAAACGCATGAATACCATCGATCAACCACCGTTTAGACCAGATTGTGCTCCTTGCGATTTTTACTTGTTCTCCAAACTGAAATTGCCGCTCGGTGGAACCCGTTTTTAGTCAATCGAAGAGATAAAACAAAACTCGCCAAAGGAGCTGAAGGCTATCCCAAAAAGTGCTTATGATAAGTGTTTTGAGGACTGGAAAAATCATAAGTGTATTGCATTTGGTTGGCATTACTTTGAAGGCGACAAAATAAATATTGATGAATAATTAAATATTTTTTATTTTGCGTTTTATTTACAATTTCCGGGTACTTTTTTGTCAAAATGTATACATTAGAAATACATTTCTTAGTATTTATTATACGATTTTTTGATCAATATTGCATAAACCAATATTAGTTGAAATTATAAAAGTAGTAAAGTAACTCTCGATAGAATCCAGTTTAGATAAAAACAAAATAGCTATTTATGGAGCAAAGAAAGTGAATTGAAAAAATATTTCAACTTTTTCTTTGGCATAAAAAAATCTTTAAAACTAATGTTTTTTATGAGAGATTTCCAAGGCAAATGGCACAGAATAGTGTAAACTGTAACTGTAGGTTTGTTTTCATTAATTTTTTATTTACGAAACTGGCGAGTAAGCATAAAATATTATGAAGAGAGAGGAAAAAAAACTATTTTTCGTTGAATATACATATGTATGTTGCATATACACCACATACCGTTGCAACTGAATTTTCCGCATAGTTGAAGCGCAATTCCGATGTGTGCAAAGGTATGCAGCGAATAGTGGCTGAATTTATAGAAATCCAAACATTTGTGTGTGGATCTGCGCTTTGAATTGCCACAGTGGGCGAAAAAACCATACGTGCAACGTGGCGTTTAAGCACAAAGCGATAAAAATACTGCAGAGTAGCTGCATGCGAAGGAAGTAAATAAATATAGAGGAAATTAAGTAGCGACTGTCAGCAAAGGGTGAAAAGGGAAATGTTGAATAGAGAGAAGGAAGCAGAGAAAGGGACAAGGGAAAGGGAAAAATCAGCAAAATGCAAGCGCATGCATTCTGCGACGTAGCAAGCTAAAATGTAAAGAAGCAGCACACACAAACACATTTCAATGGATTTCTGCAGTAAATGCGCATGAAAGCGTGCATCACATTGTCGTTATTGTTGTTGTTGATATTATATAGTTATAGTTATAGCGCGCGTTGCATTTGCATTATCTGCCATGCATCTATTTTTATTTGCGTATATCTGAGTGCATATACATATGTGGCAAGCACACTTTGTGGCAACAACAAATGCGTATTATAAATCCCCCGTCGCAGCTTATACTTAAATATCGTATTTATGTTTCTGGGTTAAGCACCTTATGTAAATTTATCGCTTTTTTAAGCTGTTGTCCCTTGCGCTTGCAAATGCAGCTTAGCAGCGCAGATATACACCATATATACTGTTATATCTACTCACATGTTATTCTTGAGTGCAATTATGCTTGTGTGTGTTCGCTTCCTGCGCGTTGACAGCTTGCGCTTCTCCGCTATATTTATTTACTTAGTTTGCACAACAAGCTTTCGCTACCTAAATGTGCTGACTGCGGCAATCCCTGCGCTGGCTTGCTTATACCCTTGGCCACACTCACAGCCAGCTGCATGGGTACAGTGCGGGTATATCTATCAACCATCTCTTGCATCACTGACAACATTTCAGCTGTCATTACTGACGTTTAACTACTCTCTTTACGGTGCCTTGATTTGTTGTTTGGCAAACAGTGGTGCATAAATGTCAGTTTATTGCGGAATATTATTCTCCTTTGTGGGTAGTTTTTATTGAAGGAGCTTTTTTAGTTTTTTATGATGGCTTATGAAATTTAGTAGTAAATTTAATTACATATTACTCGTACATATCGCCACTAGGTTGACAGGGAAGGAAAGATAATATAATAGAAACCACTTATATTGAAACCAAATTTGAGTTTTGGTTACAAAATGGTTATATATTGGTTATTTCTGACAGCGGAAGCTAAAAATTTAAAATATCGTCCCTTCAAATGCAAAACAATCTATCAGCAATACTTCGAAATCTAGATTATTATTGAATATGACGCCTACGCAAAAGTCTTTGAAAACGATAAACAATTCAAGAAATTTATAGCAGGTTGAAACCCATTGGAAACGTAAGATAAAATAGTAAAATGAAAGAAACTGAATTTACGTGCGACCTGTGATCGGAAAGAGGAAGGGAGGACGAGGCTGAATTTTCAAGGATTAAAAACGGTTTATGTCCTATAAACTTATGGAAAGTGATGTTGCATTATTTAGCATTTTAATCGATAATGTAATCACTATTATTATTTTTGTTTATCGGAAATAATAGATTTTGAAGTTGTTGTCAAATAGCTAAAGTAATGACGTTAAGGAACTCTACGATCAAGTTTTAATTGAAATATTATTTTGGAACATGTCACCATTTACACTCCTACTATTTCTGAATAATTTTTGACACTTTTTTTTATAACTCTTTAAAACTATTTGGTGAGAAGTTAAGCGACGAAACCTTCAATGAAAAATTAATTTGAAATCAAAGGGAAAGACAGGCAAGGCCTCAACCATGATTTTTCGTAGCGTGTTATATTTCTGCTCTTTTGTCTAAAAGCTTCTCAAAAGTATTAGAGCTGGAAATTGGGAATTACTTTATGAGACTGAAAAATATGGGCACTCTTAAATTCTTTCTGATGCCTCTAATTAAAAGACCCCTTTGATGAAAGTGCTTAAATAATAGTACTATATTGAGAAGAGTTAAAAATCTCTACTATCTTAAGATTAATTGTACTTGTTTCTATCATTTTTTGGTATATCTACACAACATTTATTTAAATGGAGCTTTTAGATTGGAATATTGTATGGTTCGATATTCTTCCTTAAGGTTTAACTTACTCAGTATTTCCTTGGAAAATACGTTTCCGACTTGCGCAAATGTTTTCTGGCTAATAATCATGAAATATATTTAGTAAGGAAGGGAGCTTTCGTTCTCTATCCAAAAGGCTAGGCAATAAGCTCAGGGTCCCAAAAACAGTTTCATCGTATCTGTTTACTAGCAACCGTTGTGATTCCAAGTCCATAACTTTTATAGTCCGAATTTTTTATACCCTGAACAGGGTATATTAAGTTTGTCACGAAGTTTGTAACACTCAGAAGGAATCGTCGGAGACCCTATAAAGTATATATGTATATAAATGATCAGCATGTCGAGCTGAGTCGATTCAGTCATGTCCGCCTGTCTGTCTGTGTATATACGAACTAGTCCCTCAGTTTTTAAGTTATCGTTTCGAAGTTTTGCAAACGTCGTTTTCTCTTCATGAAGATGCTCATTTGTCGGAACTGCCGATATTGGAGCACTAAAGCATATAGCTGCCATATAGATTACTTTCTAAGATAATAATGTAATAAGCGAAGAAATTGTTCAGATCGGCTTACTATAGCATATAGCTGCCATACAAACTGCACGATCGGAATCTAGTGCTGGTATGGAAAACTTTAGCATTTGACGTGGTATCTTCACGAAATTTGACATGGATTACTGCTTAAGGTAATAACATAATCTCCGAAAAAATTGTTCCGATTGGATTACTATAGCATATAGCTTCCATACAAACAGGACACATAGTTACTAAAAGAAATGCACCTGTGAAGGGTATGTTAGCTTCTGTGCAGCCGAAGTTAACGTTTGTTCTTGTTATTACTTAATATTTTTTCTTATATCCAATTTAAAATAAAGCGTTTAAGTTATTTCAAAATGCTAATATATATTTAATATGAATCTGTTCCTTGTAGCTTTCATTCCTTTTCTTCAAAAAAAAAAACGTTTGACATCTTTACAAAATATTGCCTAAATATATATAATCGAGATCTACAATCAGGAATTGTACTGGTAGAGCGGACTGAATATTTTCAATAGAAGATTTTTAGAATCTCTTTCTATTCTTATACCTTCTTTACTTATAATTTTAATAATAGAGTAGAAATAATTATTAACGCATATTACTACATAATATTTCATACAGAAAATTTAATCGTACCTACATACATATATATTGTACATGTATTCTGAGGGTGATGGAACATTTTTTCACAAAGAAGTTTTGAATAAAATTTAAGACCAAAAAGTTAGACTATACTTGCTATTAGAAATATTATAAAAGCATATAACATGGCAACCCCGCGACTTTTGTAGTTGGAAAGACTTTAATCCGAAAGCAACCGATTTAGTGTTAAATGATATTTTTCTGAACTATGTACTTTGGAATCGGCACATTAGTTGCTATTGCATTTGATCTGCTCGTTGGTTAAAATTATGTAACAACAGATGTAAGTCAAATATATATATACTATATATACATATACTTTTATATGTCAATGTTTGCATTCATTCACCTAAATACGACTGAAATATATAGCTGAGCGCAGCATTTTAAAATACAATCGCACGATAAACGCGGCAAAATCTCTCTGTGTATTTTATTTACAAGTACCCTGCAGTTGACTTACATTCTGCTGACATTTGCATTGTGCTCGTATTCGCTTTTGTCAATATAAGCACCGATTATCCTTGATAATATTTATACACTGGAATATTTTACATTGTAACATTTTTATAACTTGAGGGGAAAAATGAAATTGATGAAATTTTACCCTATAGAATTAATGCAATCCTACACATAGCTATATTACTTCATATATATTTCATGTTATGTATAAGTAGTATTATATACATATACGTATATCTATGACTATATCTATATATTTATATATTATATATATTATAATGATGTTGGCTGTATAGAATATTAAACGAAGTTTCAGAATTATAAAACTACATATCGTCACCTTAAATGCAAAATAACGTAACAACATTTTCGGAAATTTACAGTGGCATGAATGAAACATGAAATAAAATGGAACATGAGTGAAACAAGATTTTAATGTTGGTTAAAACTGGTTTATATCTGACCGCAGAACCTGAAAATGTTGAACATATGTAATATTATGTATGTAATTTGAAGTAGTGAAACGTAATCAATAAGACACTCAATTTCGAATTTTTTGATGATACGTTATTTTGCATTTCAGGTGACGAAATATATCATACATATGAGTATCAAAATTGTGAGAATAGTAGCAAATCCAAAAGTTTTTAACATGTACAAAAGCTCTTTGCTGGAACCACAGCGTACATATTTCTTGGCTTATATAAATGGAGTTTAGTAAAATATTATCAAACCTATCTAAATTGCAAAAAAAAGGATTAGAGAATAGGAAAAATTAAATCAAAATATCATTATCTTTCATTAGTAAAACTTTGGCGAGTGGTGAATCGAACAAACAACTGGTATAAATCACTTATACTGGCATAATAATGCGCCATCCACGCACTTAATTATAAATAACTCAACTCAATAATTTTTAAGTAGATTTATGAAACTATTTTTCAAAAGAGTAGGGTTTACATAAGCTGGACGAAAAGTAACCTGTGGAACACCGTTTGCACGTATAATCAAATCGAAATAAGTGAGTTGTTTAGTTTTAATTATAAGTATTGTAAATAGCTTCAGAAATATTATGACAGTTAAAACGACACGATTTCTACTAAAAAAAACCTAAGGCAGACAGTTTTGTAATTGTTTGAGAATCATTAGATATTGGGAATTAAAGAAAAAACTACTGCATCTATTGTTTTGAAATTTTCAGGGTATTAATATTTATACATTTTTCAAAAATATACAGCGAAATTTTTGAAAAAAAAAGAGAAATATGCCGCAGTGCTTCCGGCCTTCTCCGTGAATGAAACTTTAAAATAAAAGCTCACTAAACCAGAAGGTGTCATCCGTATAATATCCTTTAATCCAAAGCGGAAGTCAAAAATGCCAGGGTCAAAACTCGACAATAATCGTGAAAGCGATGTCTACGCTAATAAAGAAGAAGAAGTTAAAATTAACCCCGAATTTTGGTCGCTTTTGGCCTTGAAAAATTCAATTTTTGATCAGATCTAAAAACCGATAGATTATTGTTTGTACAGTTATTTACAGAACAGGTAGAAAAATGCAGTTTTGAAAGTGCGAAGCTTATTGAACTTAGCGGCTACCCTTTAAATGGCTGTAACTTAAAAACCATTTGAGATATCGATATGAAATTTTATCATGCTATATATTAAAGTATAAACCAGTGAAATATCAAAAAAAATGTTTCACACTTGGTGTGCCCCTTAAATTGAAAAACTTTGTTTTCGTGGATTCCTTTCCGTTAATTTTGAAGTCTAGGCAACACCATCTGAAGCAAATAGTGGTCAGGCCAGGATTGATGGTCAGAAAGATTTTGTTATGTGTCTGGTGGGATTGGTAGAAAAATCTGTCTATTATGAGAGCTAAGGCGGAATTTTAAGCCTGACTTATACCTTCAAAAACTGGACAACCTGAAAAAAGCAATCATCTAGATGCATCTAGATTTGGTCAATAGAAGAACAATTATGTTTCATTGGAAGCACGCCATGCCACATATATCGATAGTGACTCGCCAGAAACCCTCGAAGTTTGGCTTTTGGCTGATTTTTAAGCATCCATCTTATAAAGTTCTGACCTGGAAAAAAGTGATTAGTACCAGTTCGTGTTTATGGCGAATGTTTTTGTGATGAAATGGTGAAAATATTGCTTCAAGAGAAACTTGTGAAAATCAACCGTCCCAATTTTTTGCTAATAAGGACGAGGTTTTCCATGAGTGAGAGTGGCAATATGAAAGTGCCGTCAAAAAGTGCGGGCAAAAAGTTATCGAACACGGTACATATGTGACTTAAATATGATCATTCTGATTCTTTAATTTAAAGCAAAAATATGGAAATTTATTTTACTAGATCTTATATTTTTTATTTCATGGCACGACATTTTAAATTTACCCATCCACGCATTATTATTATTTTTTAGTAAAGTTATGTAGGTCTTTCAAATGAAAAAGCAAAATATATGCAATCTCCTGGTTGTAAAATAATAGCAGTTTTAACTGATTCTTCTATTTTTACAATGTAAACGATTCTTTGTTTTTCTTTTACATTGAAAGACATCTTCAATACTATTTTTAATTGCGGCGCACCTTTTACCCGTTTTTCATTTCCGCATGAATGCGCCATAAATCAGGGCGTGAAAGCATGAACCATGGAGACCCCGATAATTTAATGTCAATGAATTTTCTTCAAAGACATTTAATGACTCTTTCTTCTGATTCAAATTTTTTTCTAATAATTTTATGCTGATGGAGAACCCACCCCACAAAGCGGCATCAAGTCGGACACACCTCAATGAATCTAAAATGCACTGAAAGTAGTGTGTGTGTGTGTTTGTATGATTGGAAGCATAAATTCGAGCTATAAAACTGCGTTTACAGCTTTTCGCCAGCGGCGCGATTGAATTA
Source organism: Bactrocera tryoni (assembly GCF_016617805.1). NCBI lineage: Eukaryota > Metazoa > Arthropoda > Insecta > Diptera > Tephritidae > Bactrocera > Bactrocera tryoni. The sequence goes on from NC_052502.1 coordinate 23,416,307, forward strand.
CGATTATGCCACAAAAACACGCACACACATATATGTATGCACATGCATACATGCATACACACATATCTCCATATGCTTGTGCAGATCATCGTATCCATTAAAGGTCAACTTTTATGGCAGGAAAATTAGTTTTATGCAACGGCTGTCTGCACAATCACAAGCCACCACTACACTCACTCGCCATCGCCACACAGCGTAATTTTTAGAAAGCCATCACAGGCCAAACGCAATGAATATTCATATTTTTATTGCATTTCCTATTTTCTTTATTTATTTTGGCCCGCATTTGAGTGGCACGCACCGAAATGCGCAGCGCTGATATATTAATATGCCTCTAACACATGTGTGCGGCATGTTGCAAGTCTCAGCTCGGCGCAATAGCATCTACATTTGCTCCGATTTGTTGTTGTTGTTGGCCGCTTGTTGTCATCTATTGCGTTGGGCTTTTGCCATTTGCATTTATTTTATTTTTGTTGTTGCTGTTGCATGCGCTTGTGAAGAGCGCAGCGGTGGCACCGCAGGCAACTGACTATTATAAATCATATAAAATGTGCAACAGCAAATAAACGCAAATCGTTGAATGTCAAATGTGCCGCAGCGGCGATGCATCGTTTCCTGTCGTCCCACCAGCGCGTCACGCTGTAGCTCGGCGCCCGCTCTGCGCTGCCTGGGCACCTACTCGCGCGCCATAGTCTAAGTGTGGCGGATTTTCCATTTGCCACGCGCCTGCGATAGCATCATATGCACTTTGTGGGCCGTAGTTGCATGTTGCATGTATGCACATGTCATTTATTTACTCGCTCTTACTGAGGTGCGTGTGTGTGTGTGCTGGATATCTCTTAATGGCAAACGGTTCGAGCATTTGCGGCGCATTTGTTTAACAAATTTCTGCAATAATATTTATTTCGTTGTTGTTTTTGTGCTGTTCATTAGTGTTGTTGTTGTTTCTGTTGTTGTGCAAATGTCGAATTTTATGAGCCATGAAACTGCTTAAACATCCAGCAACAACAACAGCAAGCGCGGATACTTCTAATGCGCCGCTAAATTAAGCGCTGCGGCGGAAGCAACAAAGCCGTTGCCGCGTCGGTTCGCCGCGAAAAGTCGCGTGTTTGCTTTCCGCTGGCTTGTCAAAGCGTTTGGCAGTGTCTCTGTGGGCTGCATCTATTTCGGTATTTCGTGCGGGAGGGGGGAGCGCGGGTACACTTGTCGTCGCACTGGTTAACTGCTGTGGCAAATTGCTTGCTTATTTGTGTGCTGTGCTTTCGATTTGTCAGCCTACACGCGCCCGAAATGCGCTTTGCACCTTGTTGAGCATTAGGGTTGTTGTAATTTATCTTCTTCAATTACATATATATTTTGTGTACTTATATTTTGGAATCACACACACTAATAAAAGTAGAAGGCAACAAATTTAGTATATAAGGGCTAGAAGAAACCTAAATGTTTCTTTCGGAATTTACCATTTTTCAATCAGATTTTTTTCAAATACCGATTTACGAAATCTGCGAACATTCAAAATTATTTTAATTTAGCCTGAGCGTGGTCTCAGTTCGAATTTTCCATATTGATAAAGTGATTGTTTGGTTTAAAAAATTCAACTATTTTTGAGAAATGAATTCCATTAAAAGTGTGTTCTTCTGTCATCTAGCATTAAGAGTTGACCCAGTAAATACCCGAAAATTAAGTCCTCTGGCCATGCTGATTATTTTCATATATCGTTTCCTTATACACACCGATTAATATGGGTGCTTCAAACAGCCTTTATGAGATCAAAAGTATAACTACTCTGTGCAACATATAAAATTTCAGAATCCATACATTTTTACAACTTCTGATTTTCAAACATTAATCTCTGAACACATTTCATTAAAGACATAGCACCACCCTAATGTATACATGTGTCAATTTTTGCAAATATTTTCCTAAAGCACGTGTTCATTGCTGACGTAAAGCTGCTCAAATCGTTTATCCTTGTTGTTTTTGCTTGCTTAGTTGCCGCTTTGTAGCATTTGTCGTTTGTTAGTTTTTGGCGGAGGTTTTCATTTTGGCAAAACAAATTTGTTTGACTGCGCATGCGCACCACATTTAGTTAATATGGCTTGTTATGTTAGCTGAATGGCTTTGGACTTTTGTGAATTCATTGACAGATATGGACAGCAAATTGTTGGCATATACATATGTATATATACATACGTATGTATGAGCGAACAACCATAGGTATATTTGTGAAATATGTTTGGTAGAACGGGTCGCTTTTCTCTTGTATAAAAATATTTTTTCTTCTATAAAATGACATAAGCGCGAAATGTTCTACGGATCATTTTGAACAACTCTGTCTAAGAAACTATGAGTCTAAAATAGGTTTCGAGCGTTTTTTAAGGCGACGTTTAAAAACTGAGATATGTTATATAATTGTCCGATCTTGCCGATTCTGACAAATGATCAATTTATTATCAAAATGCACCCAGGTATTAAATTTCATTGGGATATATCAAAAATTGACGCACAAATTTTTATATTCCCTGAAAAGCTTCGTTCTTAAATATAGCTGGCTTGAAATCGGTTTTAGGCTCATAGACTTATATATTCCAAATTCTACGTGGCGAATTTGAGGAGTTTATGGAAATAATGTAAATTATTGTTGTATACTTGTATCTCATTAAAACCTGGCGCATTTTGCCACAGCACTTTGAGGACTTTGGTAATGCAGAAGGCCAAATCGGATTATGTTCACAAAGTGGTCTAATTGATACATGTATACCAAAGTTGTATGGTATTGTCATGACAACCTTATTCTATCTATCTATATGGAAAGTCGCCATATGACACCAATTTACGCTACAGCTTTCCTTTTACAATAGAGAAGCTGCAGCAAAGAAAGTATCGATACACCTGATCAAATTATATATCTGATCGAATTCGACTTAAACTGACAAAAAAAAAAAATCACATAGTTTAAAACAAGATGTCCTTACTACAAAAAATGCTTTTTATGGGAAATAAAAGCATGTCACCACTTCTTCCATACAAAGCTTATGCCTGAAATGGCTTTCAGTGACTTCATAGAATTTCGGTTTTATCGGTTTTGGCTAATTTATGGAGCCCCATTAGCTAGAATGTTGCACAGTTGAGACGTTATACTCATAAACTCAAGTTTAGTTATCAGTCAAATATACATATGCCTTATATTCAAAACATTAACCAAAAAATCTTGCATCGATCCATAAGAGATGCTGAGATCTTATGAGACTTCCCAAAATTTTAGATAAACTTCTTATTCAATTTAATTATTTGATGGTAAAAATCGCCAGAGCTGCCAAACACTAATTGACATATGGAGATCAAACTTCGCACAAACTAAAAAATGGTTGAACGAACCTAGGGGAGAGTTTTTTTAACTTTTTTTTTTTGCGCGCATCGTTTAAATCGGCTAGTTCGAATCAGATGTTATCGGATGTTAGCGCATTTATGATTTTAAGATGTGGATTAAAGATCGATATCGGACCGAAAATATCAATGAACAGCGAAATATCTTAGTGAAATTATGAGTCCTGCTTTAAACATTGATACAGTTGGTTGAGTACTGGCCCAACCACGTTATATTTATCTATTTTTTTAATTTACCAAACATTGTGCTGATCTTAAACTGCATATTTGCATATTTAAGATATCTTAACAAAATGAAGTGAACGTACTATCTTTGAAATATTAAAGTTTAGTGATGTAATTAAGTGTTATCTATCCATAAATTACACCAGGCTTTACCCTTTATACCGATTACGTAAATCGGTATGTATGTATGTGGGTTAACTTAATAAAATTGCTTTTAAAATTTTTATAGTGCGTATTCTAAAATACTCCCTAAAAGAAATCAGTACAAACCTTTCACTTGTCTTAACCACAATTGTCCTTTCAACTTTAAATATGTGTGCTATTTTATAGAAATTAATTCATCAATTACGGTTTTCAACTCCACTCAGTTGAGTTGAAGTTAATGTGATTCAACTTCATATCCACCCAACTCTTTTTCGGTATTATGATCTTCAACCTCTTACTACTTAATCGAAATTTAGTAAGTATTGCCAACCTTGAAACTGAACATATGACAGATAGTTAAACAACTGAAAATTTTTGGCTGAAAAATCGAAACAATTCAATTCCTCGTTGTTCCTGAAATTATGAATAATATTAAAATAGATATTAGTTTTGATTTATTGTACGATAACAAAAATGTTGGAACTACCTAACACCAAGTAAGCCAAAGTTTTATTGACAATTAAATAATGTTTTCTGCAAATTCAAAAGTTATTTTTGTTTAAGTAAAGAATCATTGTGTTTTTACTACCTACCTACAACTAAAAATTTTTGTTACCTTTGCCGCAAAACCTCCGCTTCCTTACTGACAGTAACTGCTAGGGTACAGTTGTAGGTTTTTGATATTTTAGTTAAACCCACTGACAAAGAGTTGCAAACCGCAATACCACAAAAAAGTTGAAGTTTGACAACATTTTAATCGAAACTTTTTTCAATTGGTTAGATTGATATCAATAATACCGAACTTCAACCAAAATGCAGTTGAGTTGAAAAATGTAATAGGAGCTTAAATACTATGCCCAATTATATTATAATTATCATATGTATGTATTTATAATATTTTTATTAAGATAATTATTACAACGAATTATTTTTCTTTCTTTTCAGGTAAGTTGTCGTGACCAGAATAACATTCAAAAAAATGACACCGATTTGATAAGGATTGCTATATACCATAAAAATTTAATCGAAATCAGTACTCAAACTTTAAAGTTAAGTTTAAGAAGATGTTTGAAGTGTGTAATAAACTCCGTGTTTGTGAGAATTATTATTAATTCTAAACACCATAATGATCAATAAGCTTGACAGGGTGCCTAAAAATATATCTAACATATGTATATACAGATCTCTCTCACTATTCACATTTTATACCTCAGTTTTAGTTGAAATTCAAGATTGCAAAGAAACTTTGTTTCCGAATATCAACAAATAACGAAATCACGAGTGAATTTGGGCGACAAATTAACCATGAAACTTAGACCGTCAGCCTAAAAATTTAAAAATTATAATATATTATAAATATTAGAATTGAAGAATGACTTTAAGACACAAATGACAAATAGAAGGAGAACTCTTTCGAAAATTTTGCAAAAGATTTAATGATGATTATTGCCGCCATATATTTGTTTCACAAGACAAACTATCACACAATAAATCGCCTCAAAATTCACGACTTTCCGTAATTTATTATATTCAAATATGCCTTTAATTGAAATTTAATTCCCACTTTAGCTAATATAATGCGCAAAAATGTGGCAGGAAAATTTGTTGCCACTTTGTTGCCGGCGCAAGAAGCAATTGCAAAAGTTTATGAGACGCGTGTGCATGCAAATTGTGGCAAATTAATATATGTTGCAAGTCTGCTGTGCAACGTATGAGCTGCTTGCAAAGCAATTGCGCTTGCCACACGCCCATACGAGGTAAGCTGAATACACCACACCAAGCTGTTGCAAGTAGTTTTCCCAACGCAGCTGTTTCCGCGCCATGTGCCACAAAAGCTCGCGCCCCACGCCACATTGCCGCCCAAGATTTGCTTGTTGTTGATTACTTTTAGCCGCGTGCTGCGCTGTGTGTGCTGCCTTCTGCTTGTTTTTGTGTGGCGACAAACTAGTGCCGCTGTTTGCCGTTACTCATGTACTCCGCGCGCTTGTTTGTTGTTGTTGTTGCAGCAAAAAACATCTTGCTAAATTGGCAACCGAGTAAAGCAAGTAATTTGCAACATAAATATATATGTACAAGCACGTGTGCGCCTACTAGCTGCCTACTGCCATGTTGCAAGTTGCTTTGCATTTTGTTGCAAGTTTTGTTTGTTTTATGACAAACAGGCGGCTTTTGGATTTCATTTCATTTAGTGTTCAACGTTTTTCATGTTTTTTGTTTCGAATTTATTTGCTGGCAATTGCAGCGGTTGCCGCAGCCGATTTCCCCCAAAACAGTCGGCAACAAATTGTGGCGCGTACGTGAAAAATCGCGTAGACGACGGACGGTAAAAACAAATAAGGCGGCGTAGTTGTGGCGGGCGCGTGGCAAGTCTAGCCTTCCGCTTTGGGTTGTTGTTGTTGTGCTTGTTGCCTGCCATATTTAGCTTTACACAGGCGTATACATGGTCTCGGTTGCATGACCTCGCTGTCCCCCCAGTGACTTTGTCGTTCAGATGCTTGCAGCGTGTTTTCTGTCTGCTCTGTTGCTAGTTTGTCGTTTGTTGCAAATTACATCCGCCCTGCCGATTTTCGCGTCTGAAGGTTGCAAACAATAACAGTAACAACAACAAAGCTTCCTTGTTTGCAAAGCTGCTGTAGCAAATGCGGCAACCACGCGAAATCCCAAAACTCGCGTTGTTGCAGCGTCGCAGCGACAGGAACTAAAGCGGCCACATCAACTCTGGGGAATCATTAAAGGCAGCGGAAGAAATGCGCGTCAGTCTGGTGACGCATAGTGTAGCGGAATTATTTCTCGAAAATAAATGTCTCTAGAGACCCTTGCGTCTTTTATCGTATAATCTGGGGGTTGCTGGAGTAACTTAAATGAAGGCATTTCGATAATCTATCTGCGCACAAAATCATATTTTTGCTATTCATTCTAGTAAGTAAATATTTAAGTCTTTGGAGAGTTCCTAATATTTCATAATTTTTTCAACACGTTATTAAAATAACTGTGATTTGTTGTAACCAAAAATCAACATAGAATCGATAACGATAAGCATTCACTCAGTGTTGTCCAGTCTTCGAAAACCTTACTCATGCGAATCGTCCGTCTACCTCTGTTAATGGCGACAACATTAAAGAAGTTAAGTAAACAATGCCCGAAAATCGTCGTGTTGGATTCGAAGAGATAGCAGAAAATCTAAGTGACACGCATGGATCGACTCAATACATTTTGGTTAATGCTTTGAGCCTAAATCTATTGCAAAAATGACGTCGAGTAGAGGAGGAGGAAGAAAACCTTGACAACGTAGCTGACGACCCTATATTCATCAAACGCATCATTACTTAACTTAATCAAAACTTAAACCAATTTTAACTTTAATAAATCTGGCGAATGGTGCTCACAAAAATAGGTTGAAACCGAGAAAACAAAGCGCTGAAAACCACCCCAATCGAGGCTTATGGGGCTACTATTCCAGTGTAACCTATGATAAATTAGGCGATTTTCATGAATTTTATTTAAAGAAAGTACTGAATTGAATGCTCCGAACTTCTTTGGAAGTAAAAAGGTATATTTTCAGCTATATTTTAAGATTTTTTTGCAAAAATATTGAAAAATAACGGAGTTTGTGCTGTCTTCAGAGGTGTCAAAGTTCCCCAACTGCCAAGATTATTCCGGTCGAATGAGCAGCTGAAACAAAAAAATCCAAAAAGGCTATTAAAATTGAAGGTATTTCCTATACAATGACAAAAAGTGTAGTTTTTTAGGTAAAAAATGGTAGATCGTATTGTGTAGTAAATATACTCAAGAATACTCAGTTTCAATTTGAACTCTATCGGTCAAATCCTCGTTGAGTTATGATTTAAGCAATTTTGAAAAATGTCGATTCGAGAAAAACGCGTTTAAAGTTTATACTATCGATTTATACCTGCGAGCTGGGTCTTTTTACGACTTTGCCGATTCTACAGAATATTTTTGAAAATATAAACTATCGAAAAAGCAAGAAAAAAAAATAAATTTTTTGAAAGTCTTACATTGGTATAGCCCCTTATATTTACAACAGCTGTTTCGGAAATTGGATTAATCATTAGCATGCTTGACTCAAAAAGAGCCTATTTTGAAGGCGATTTATAGTAAAATTCTAGAAGGTGTTGTTTTTTAGCACTCTGAGTCAAATTTGATCAGATAGTAGACATCGTCGGTTTGTTACATCTCCGGTCAGTATTTTGAATGCTGTTCTCTCTTGTTAAAATTTTATTTACTGAAGCTTCAGTAAAGTGGAAGAGTTGAAGTCAACACAGAATTTTATGCCGATACCTCATTAAAGGCGCACAATCGCTTTTTTCAATGCTGTCTAGCATCAAGTTGTTCGATTCGCTACTCCCTAAAGATTGAATAACTTTTGTCTATGACCTCACGAAGGACTACATGTAGTAGTTCACGTGCGATCTTTGATCAGCCATCTAACCTACTAACCTAACCCATTTCAGAGCAACAACAAGAGAAACTGTTAATTGCGGCTACATCGAAGCTATAATATCCTTCAGAAGCACAAAGTTATCCAAACAGGAATTTTATTTTCATCGGCTAGTTTGCATGGCAGTTATATGGTATAGTCGTCCGATCAGAACAATTTGTTCGGAAAGCTGCCTTGAGTACAAACCCATGACGAATTTCCTGAAGCTATCTTTATATTTGCATTGGCTAGTTTGTATGACAGCTATATGCTATAGTGGTCCGATATAGACGGTTTCAAAAAGTGAAGAGCTTCTTAGGGAGAAATTTACAGAGGGAGGGAACAGAGGGAATTATCTAGTCACCTGTTATAGACGACATACAATTCGAAAACTCGTCTAAGAATATCTTGCAACTAGACATATTTGTAAGAAGACACTTAAAGCTTAGCCTACTTCCTAAAATGCAACATTATTTGCGGAGAAAACGCTTTTTTAAGACTAAAACAACAGCATGTGCCCCACTGTGTCCTCTCAACCTTTTATAGGCTACCATCGAACTACTATCCACCAGCTGTTGCATATTCCACACACAACCAACAACGTGCCACATGCAGAATCATGCGCCGGCATCATGCCGTACTATTTTTATGTTTTTTGTGCAACTCCCTTGACTTCGAATGCGTGCACCAAATTCGCCTCCACTGCCGTCGCTTTTCTTGCTGTTGTTGTAGCATGGCAACGCTTGTTTTAAGTTGTGTTGCCCGTTGTTGTGCATACACCTAAGAGAGCGTATAGTACTATTAAATTGCAACTTGCAACGTGCGCAAAGACATTGCTGCCGTCGCTGTCGCTGCTGGTGGCAGGCAGCGCAACATTCGGCGAGGATGCGATTTTTGGATTTGCGCAATTTGTGCGCAAATTTGTGAATTGTGCGAGAAGTTGTCAGGCTGTCAGCAGGCCGGCGCGACGTGCTGTTTCCCGCCACATCACCCCATCTCCTTCCACTCTCCACTCGATATTCACTGTTAAGTGACAGCAAGTGCTGCTGCACTTCGAAACAAAACAACGGCGGCTAAGGAAGTAAGTAGTTTGCAAGTTGGTATTGTTGTAGCAATGGTTGTATGTTGTTGCTGGCGTTGCCGTTGCCGTTGCTACTTTTGAAGGCCGCCTATTGTGCGCCGGCAGAGAGATAGTTTGCAAAGATTGATTTCTGCTGCACGATTTGTTGAATTTATGAAGAAAGTTGGTCGTTGCTCAGTGTGTGTGTGTGTGAGTATCTGCAACTCATTTTGAGTTTTGCAAGTTAAAACGATTTCTGGCTTCCATCGAACTGCAGCTGATGGCCGACTGATGGGGCTGGTGAAGTGCTCGTGTGGCCTGGATGGCTCTATTGCATTTTCGTGTTTTCGGTAAATGGAAAATTTGTTCGATTTCAAAATTGGCTGAATGAGAATTTAGTGAAATTCGTTGTATGTCTGGTGCAGTGGAGTGCACTTCTAGGAAGGAAACACATCTCGGCTGTGAAGTTGGCAAACGGCCTCAGGTTTGTGTTTGCGTTGAGTGCTTTCGATTGGAGATGGTGAGTACAGATTGATGTCTTACATTTGTTAAACGAGTATTCATCAATTATTTGCACTCAAATTTCAGTTATGCCCCAAGGCAGTGAATATTCAATGCTTTCATTTGCATAAATGGCGTAAATCAATATTCATGGTTTTCCGCTTCTGCTTGCACAGACTCTAAGATTTTAGGAGATGGTGAAATATATAGTATTTTATGAGCCCAAAAATAACACAATTTCCATCGAATTAAAACAAAATAATAATATGATAGCTTTAACTGCGCCGAAGGTCTAATTCCCATCACAGATGGATTTCTTATAGCATAAAGATGTATAAAAATATCTTTATTCTAACTTTGATCATTGGCATATCTCAAAAACTGAGGGACTAGCCAGTACAAGGTATAAACATGTTCGTATATATTTTTTTCAAACCATACCTCCCTCTGATTCCACAAACTGGCATCTGCGCTTATAATAGACCAACAATTGTTTAAAATAAAATAATAATTATAAAATCGTCAAGTCGGTGCAAACAGTGAAAACGGTTTTGCTAAGCGTTTCATGGCCAAAGTTTTAATTCGAACTAGTCAACTGTCAATAATTGGCCCGTCTCAAGAAACTTTTCGTCCAGCAGCGCTCAGAGTTGGCAAATAAGAGATGAATTCTGTTCCATCAAGACTCGATGGAAGCTAGAGGTGCTTGGCTGAGAGGTTCTTGTGCATCCACCATATGGTCCAGATCTGGTATCAAGTGACTACTACCTGTTCATGTCTACTGCAAGCAACTTTGTAGGTGAAACGCTTGTGAGAATCGAATGTCCCAGTTTTTGCCAATAAGAATGAGGGCTTTTGAAACATGGCAACAAGTCATTGAACAAAATGTTCTACATTTAACCTAAGTCGGATCATTCTAATGAAATAAAACATTCGATTAAAAGCAAAGATCATGGATTTTTTTTATAAATACTTTATGCCAACGCGAGCCCCAGGAATATCTCCTATCAAGAAATTTATTTTAGCAATTGCTGAAAGCGTTCTGCATTCGTTCTCTATGTTCTATGGTAATTTGATTCCTTAGAAATTGTTGGGTTGTTCCCGAAAGTATTCTTTTGAACGTCAAAAGGAGGCATCGCCCCATCTAGAAGTCACATTCAGTAATTTAAATACCTTGCAGAGCGGGCGATGTTGCTTCAGCTATACGAGAGCTCGTACATAATAATTGATTACTGTATTAGAAATTCTGTAAATCGGGAACAAAATATTGTTTAACCTTACCATGCTCTCTTGAAATTTTAGAGACCGCCCTCAGGAACCTAACCTTTGGTGCATAAAGATGACTAATATGTTCAAATATATTGGTCCCATGCTAGATTCCACTCCGCGGTGGAAGCAACATGTTGACTTGACCATGTCAAAGCAAGTAAATCCTGGGGTTACAAGTCGAGGATTGTCAGGTCGTTGTACACCATGATCGTGCGATGGATTATCACGTATGAGGTGGTGGTTTGGGCCTCAAAAGCATCGCAGACTTCGCTAGGGCTTCAACTATCGGAGCTGCAACGGCTTGCACGCATTTGAGTGTTGGGTGTCATGCGTACATGACCAACGGCAGCAATTGAGGTCATGTTTGAACTCACACCACTTCATATAGTAATCGATTAGGTAGACAAACACATACTGCTTCAAATGGCTACAGAAAGGTTTGGAAGAGGTAAGGTAATCTCGACCCAGCATATGAAGGACTTAATTGGAGAAGTACTATTGGCTCTTCTCCCAAGGGACAGCGTTACCAAAAAAAGTAAATTTCACTAGGATGTGCAAGGTTACCCTTAGCAGTAAGGCTGAAAGGAATGACTCCACTCTGCCTATCGCAAGAAACGTATAACCATACTAAGCGACAGTCAAGCAACACTTAAAGCAATACCTGCCTACGAGATCAAATCGCTACTTGTGCAAGAGTGTGGAGAACGGCTGAACAGTCTATCGGAATGTAACCAAGTGCACCTTATCTGAGTGCCTGGTCACACACAGGTATAGCTGGGAATGTACTGGCTGATAAGTTTGTCCGCTCCGCAGCATTCACTAACATGGTAGGACCTTAACCCTTCATCGCGCTGGGTCCTCATAACATAAAGGAGTTGCTTCGCAAGGAAGAAAGAGTAGGTAGGTAGAGGTATTGGCAAGAACTCCAAGGCATGCGACATGCCAAGTTGCCTGAAACTCCAAAATACCTACTAATTGACTGCATAGCAAGATTCTACTGAACTATATTTAAAACTTGTAAATTCTACTACTTTTTATTGCAATAAAAAGTATGTTTATCTTTCCAATCTCAACATATACAAATATCGGATATGTACACGTATAGACATATACTCTATGTGTGCATATTAACACTCAACTAACTGTCACTACAGACTGATATATCATGGTCAAAAAAGAAAATGTTAAATCCCGCCGTATGGGGACTACCAAAACATGATATTATGTAAGTGTATGTACACAAATGCATATTTTTTTAAGTATATGAGAAATGTGTGAATTTTTCTGTGTAAGAGTTGAAAAATAACATATCCCTTAGTACGCCATTTGTCATTTTGAGCGAGTGACACCTCACAAAACTCGCACGGATCCAGACCCGCACTGACACACACACCCACACTGGCATAACTCTGCACTTGCGGCAGAATATGCTTATGCATTAATGGCAACACAACTGCGCTGACGTGGCGGGCATGTTGCACGTTTCAATATGTCAGCAATGAAAATGGTACCCACACACATCAGCACACGCGCACTTACCGCCAACAATGGCAGAGGGCAATGGCAGGCAGCGACAATGAGTCGAATGTTGTCAACGCCAACTAAATTGTCGCCCCAAGCGACAAATGCTCGACAACAGCGCTGACAACAAAACATTGTTGCAATGTACAGATAGCTAACGGGATAGACGACAGAGAGACGGACGCAGAGACGGAGTGACAGATAATATAAAAAGTGTAATAAATTGTTAAAGTGTGTTTTATCAAGCGAAAAAGTATTAGGTAAGAAAAAAAAAATTTTGAAAAAATCAAGAAAATTAATACTTGGAAATTCGAAATAACGGTATAGCAGTATAAGCTAAATCTGTGAATTTGATATCGGTTGAAATGTTCAGCTCGACGGAGCAGCTCTACTTAAGATATGGATTAGTCCACTCAGAGTGGTTTTTAATGATAATTATTTAAAAATGCTCATTATAACAGAAAAGAAACATAGACAAATGTAAAAAAAATTACAAAATTTAAAATCAACGACAGTGAGAAGAAAGAGGAGCAAAATAGCTAAGAACATTGGAAATTTCTGAAATTTACAATTTTTTTTTATACTGAAAGGAAAATTATTAATAATTCGAATATTTAGCATATTTCATAGAATAAAAAGCGCATAGCTAACTAAATGCCGAAATTTAAAATAAAAAAATAATTTTAAAAAATTCTAATTATATCATTTGGAGTATACTAAATAGGATACATGTTCCCAAAAGCGTCGATTGGAACATTTTTAAACGAGCAAAGTTTTCTAAAAGCCACAATAGATTTGTTTGAGCCACAGTTTTTACGTATTGTTGCATATCAACTCGACTAAGACAAGATAAGATAAATAGATTGGGATTTCACCGCGACCTTATGCATATTGTGCCCACTCTTAAGTCACAACGACCCACCTAGTCCCAGCATATTGATGCACTTCAATTTACTGCAGGGTGCTAGTGCCAATACCTCACACTGCCTACTCCTTCTTCCTAGCGGAGCAGCTCCTTTATGGCATGAAGACGCACCGCGATGAAGGATTCAGGTTTTACGACGGCAGTCGATGCTGCGGAGCGGGCGAACTCACCAGCCATTTCATTCTCGGCTATATCTATGTTACCGGGCAACCAGATAAGGTGGACTTGGTAACGTTCCGATAAACTGTTTAACGCGTCTAAATGTTGGCTATATGTTACGCACGACCGACCATAATTAGTTAAATAATATAAATATGATTAAAATTTTGATGAATTCTGACTATATTGCTAAAGAATTCCTTTAATGTTTGATAACATGAATATATAGCAAACCGCCTAAGTGTGGGCAACCGTATTATTTATACCCTTTAGAAATACTTTAACAGTGAGAACCACAATCACAAGTATCTCATATATGAGAGCTGTGAGGTGTTTGAAATGTACTACTGTAATGAAAGAGTGAGGTCACATAGTCGTTTAAAACTTCCGGGCATCAGGAAGGCAGGTATTTAAGGCATGTATCTTTAAGGTTGGTAGGACGGTCTATTACTGATACTAAGCACCTATTTTTCAAACAGTTTAATTACACGTATGTTTATAACTATTTTTCGATCTTTACAAAAGGTTGATATTGTTGAGAAAAAAGTTGCTTCAAATTTTGTTTGCGGAAAGAATATTTTTATGTGAGCACATAAGAAATATTGCGAAAGGCCTTTGGTAATCAAACTATGGACCAACAAAACGTGTATAAGTGGTAGAAAGCTGAGTGGGCAGAAAGCGCGTTAAAGACTACTTAAACGACCATCAACCTCTACCAACGAAGGCGACGTCCAAAAATTCAAAATGGCTTGACAGTCGTCAATAGAAATATCATTTGGCTCAGCCCAAACCATTTTGAGGAATGTTTTGTGTCTTAAACTCGATTGATGTCAAAACACTTATATGCACCATGTCATACTGCTTTGGTTCTTCTCTACTTTTTTGCCAAAAACTCTACTCTCGTTGTTCCGCAACTTTCGCATTCGCCTCGTTTAGCTCTGTGCGACTTCTGCATATTTAAAACTCAGAAGGTCAATGCGGAGTCTCCATTACACGATTGAGGACATAAAACCGCATCGAAAAAGGTCCTGAATGGTATAGCGGAAAAACACTATTCCGAACGTTTGGAGGACTTGAAAAAGTATGGACAAAAAGTGCGTTTTATGGGACAGGAATCACTTCCAAGAAGACAAAATTAGTTTAGAAGAATTTACATTTTATAAAAAAATTTACTTTTACCCTTGGATCAAAGTAGTAAATACGTTTGAGCTTGAAGATTCGCTTTCAGCTCACACACGACGTTTGCTAAACCTTTTAATCTAATCTAATCTGATCTTTAACAAAGTGGCAGCTTAAATATGTTGAGCGAATCACAAGAGACACTAATTACATTCTTATGCCAACGGCATTTTTCCCAATAACTATTTCTCTCCTATGTAATCGTCATCGAGAGAGATGAATTGTTAACTAAAAAGAGATAAATTTTTACGATTCATACTGAATGTGTAATGTCACTCAAATTCCTGTGTTTCTCGATATATAGAATTATCTCAGAAGACTAACATAATAATACATGAAAATTGTTTCTTCTACTTTATAAGTAAAATTACACCACTGTTCACCAAAATCTGCCGTTATCGGATATTTATATGCACAAGCAGTTTTTCAGTTTTCTCGCGTTTGTTGTGATTGTTAAAAATATTTTCATTGCATGCGCTGTGTCAAGAATACCGTGCGCCGTGCCCTTAACTGTAACTTTGTTGTTTTTTACTATTGCAACATTGCTTGCTTTTATTAGCAGCGTCTGCTGCCACATCTGCTTCTGAAGTACACATTCAACTTGAACTTGTCACAGCACTCATAATTCTTTTCTGCTTTCTTTACGCTTGCACCGCACGGCTTTTATGATGTCCTTACACTGCATGCACACACATTGACACGTTGTTGCGCGCATATTTTTCTATTTCACTGTCATCTGCTAATTTTTCACCCCTTTGGTGGCAATGTTATTTTTTATTTCTCTTTACTCTTTTATTTGTAGCTTCGCTACTATTTGCGCGCTCTAAAAAGCTATGTAAACACTTGAAAAATGCAGCAACATTCTTTGCTAATTTGAGTGTGAAAAGCTTTGAGGGAAAGGAATTTTTAGGGTGCTTTCAAATAAAAATGTTTTTGTACGAGCTATTTGCATTCAGTTGGGAATTTTTATTATTTTTTCAGCATAAGAGGGCTCATTTTTTATTTTATTTTTCAGGAGTGACGCACATGGCGTATGAGTGACATTTCTGCACACAGTTTGTTTATGAAAAATGTGTTAAACGTTTTCGCATTACTGTATTATTTTTTTATTTCTATGTTTTATTCCGCTTTCTTAGACATTTTTATATCTCTTTGCATTTTTTAATTTTTATTTACACACCTAAGTATATCTAACTCGTCTGAAGAAGAGAGGGTGGGTGATGTTACTGTGAGTGTTTCTGTTTCAATTATTTTACACAATAATTAGTCTAGTGCCAAAAAATTATCTATGCAAAATTTCGTGAAGATATATTGTCAAATAATATAATTTTCCATACAAGATTTTTTTTAGATCGGCCAGTTTGTATGGCAGCTATAAGCTATAGTGATCCGAGATGAACGTTTTCCTTGGATAGTGCATTATTGATTCAGATAATAATCTATACCAAATTTCGTGAATATATCTTGTCAAACAAAAAACTTTTCCGTACAAGAACTTTGTTTTTATCGTCCAGTTTGTATGGCAGCTATATGTTACAGTTATCTTATCTAAGCGATTTCGAGAAATGAGCAACTTCTTGAGGAGAAAAGGATGTGTGCGAAAATTCAAATCGATATCTCAGATACTGAGGGTATATCCAGACGCCTGTCATGGCAAAATCGATCCAGCTCATCACGCTGAGAATTTGCATATACATACATTCTATGGGCTCTCTGATGTTTCCATCGGGGTGTTACCAACTTTGTGGGAAACTTAATACCCTATTTAGGGTATGAAAATTTAAAAAATAAAATATTTCTTCCCATTTTTTAATAATAACTTTCAACACTCCTGCTTTTAAGTATAACTTCGCCGCATTTATCCACTAGTCCATAATAGATAGTCATTAATTCTAGAAGAAAACGACAGAATAATTGTATTATAAAAGCATGAAAATATAGCAATTAGTAGCTTCATCTGTCAGCGTCACACAGGGCGTATGAGTAACATATTGAAAGCGGATTTTTTCTAGCAAATCTCTTCTTATACAATTGTTGCCAAATTCCAAAGTCTTTTAATGGTTTTTAGCACTTTATATAAAATTGTTTATTAAATTTTCATTGGACATATAGTACATAAATACATATACATATTTCTACATGCCCTAAAAGTGAATTTGGATTTAAAATTTTCCCTTTTATTTAAACTCTGTCTGTCTTTATGGCTTTCAAATTCGTATACTTGGTATGAAAAAATTCCGACAAATTTTGCGTATTCAAATCACATTTTTATAACGAAAGTGAAAAGAAAAAATGCCTACCAAAACAAATAAATTTTTCCGTTATATAAAAAAGAAATTTTTCCCTCATATAAAAATTTGTTTTCGCATAAAATCAAGAAACCTTCAAAGGGATGCTATCTTTTTGTAATATTTGCATTTCAATGTGAATATATGTGCGTTGCTTTTTAATGTGCAACCGTATTGCTTGTAGCATACAAGCTTTATTGCTTAAGCGAAGGCGTTTACAGCAAATGGTTTAGCACCTAATAATTTCGTGCGCACACAGAACTGCCAACGAGCCATATCCCTTATGAGCTGACTATACGTAGGCATTAATATATGCATACCCAATTTTATATGCATATATAAGCAACGACTTTTATTTGTAAGCATGCGCGTTAAGCCGGTGGGGCAGTCAAAAAAGCTCGTAAACATTAAATTACAATGTGGCCGAAATCAAAAGTAACCCGAAATTGTTTTTCATTTCTATGTGTGTGTTGGTTCAAGAACTCACGTGTTGCACAGTTGAGCTATTTAGTTTGATTTGATTATTCCTTGAAATTGAAATTAGTAATCTAAAATATACTAAAGTTAGTTGCTGTAAAAATTTTACTCAGTTTAGCCATCATAAAGTTCATAAATTTTCTTTAGTTTCTTAGTTGAGCAGTCAAATTTGTACAAATTTTGAATTTTAAGGAAGCTATTCATGGTAGAAACAGCCCCACAGCTTTGGAATTGATCGATATGAAATGAAAATATTTTGTGTATTAATCCGAATACTGGTACGGGTAAGTAATGCAAGGACAACCAGAAGACCATACTTCTGGTTGGTAACATTAAGCATTTTTTATAAGTGAAAAATGGTCCTAAATTTTGCATCTACAGCTTGATAATAACAAATTACAATGATAATTATCTACATGAATGACCGATTTGAGAAATTCTAGATCCTCACTCAATCGATTTCAAACATAAATATTGCTTTAGGTAATGACAGAGAGACTCAAATCACTTTTAGACTGCAAGTAGAAAAAATATATAGAGAAGGCTGCAAACAAAAGGTTTAATTCACATATTATTGAAGTTCTTACTCAGCTTAAAAATGTGAACGACAGTATTTACTCGATAGAAACCTCGTGAGAGTCCTTTAACTGAGAATAAGTCATGATGATAGTCTCAGTTTTATTGCTTATAGCTTTGAACAGAGTGGAAGGAGAGTTTGGCTTAAGTTCGGACGGCTATAAATGAGCTACGGATTTAATAAAAGTTGATGAAGTTTTGCTTATTTGTGTCATACATAAAATTTTGAGAGTACACAAAAATAGTAGTGGCGAAAATCTACCTTTTGATATTCTATTGGGACCCTTTAAAATTTTCTACATCCATTTTAAATAGTTTTTGTCAATTTTTTATTCAGTATATACATACGTATGCAATATGGTTATGGGGTACGGCGGCTACATCCAACATTGAAATCCTCCAAAGATAAATCCTAAGACTTTAAGAAGCATTGGAATTGCTTCTTGGTATAAAAGTAACTTCGAAATCCACAAACTTAAATGTACCTTTTGTTAAAGACGAAATCAGCAAGGCCTGTTGAAGATACCTAGATAGACTTTCTAATCATGAAAATTTACTGACAATAAATTGAATGGACAACAGTATGGATGTAAGACGCTTAAAAAGAACTCACAGCTTGGACCTTCCAAATAGATTTTAAGTAGTTTCAAGAATATTTTTAGCAAATTATGCTATAGAAGAATATACTGATTAATCTGAATGGAGCACAATCAATCCTGTTATGATTCTTATTTTTATAAAATTTTCTGACTGTCTTCAGGTAGATTGCAAATAAAATTGT
This sequence comes from Bactrocera tryoni, assembly GCF_016617805.1. Classification (NCBI taxonomy): domain Eukaryota; kingdom Metazoa; phylum Arthropoda; class Insecta; order Diptera; family Tephritidae; genus Bactrocera; species Bactrocera tryoni. The sequence continues at coordinate 23,435,234 of NC_052502.1, forward strand.
TCATCCTTTTGCTGTCAGAAACATATTTTACCTTACTATTAAATACAAAAATATAAATAATTGTGGTACTGTGGTTTCAAAATCCGTGTTTTGAATAAAATTTAAATGTATAGACCTCAGCTGCGAACACAAGAAACTTTTTACTACATAATATATGTAGATATACAACAATCTCAATCGTACTTATGGATTCTTCTTAAGTTCTTAAAAATAAAAACATATATTCAAAGTGGTTTTGTGCTCTTCTCCTCATATCTGCAAAATATATATGTAGATTGGTCAACTTCAAGGCTAGATCCGCCCTCAGAATAATTACTTGTACTTAACCGCATACATTCCGAATTTACGTTCACATGCGGTCAAGAATTTGTACCTCACTTTCATCTAAAATGCTTTAGAAATATGTTATGCTCGTAGAAAAATTACAAAAGCTATAACCACTCTGCGCTAAGTTTTCGTCCGAAGAAATATAGAGGGCTTTTATTATTTGAATCAATATTTCATCGGGTTTCAATTGGTGTTTGCAGACTTCGGAAACATTGTGTTATTTACTATCTTATAGATTTTATAAATTATATGTGAAAAAATTTGTACGACTTTTTATGTTGTTAGAATGAATTCTTGAAAAAAAGATCGAAGATTTTTATTTCCCAAATATGTTCAAGAAACTTTGTGACAAAAAATTACTTCTGAGAAACACTTGGTCGTTCAACACCACTGTAAACATAAAGTCTGTTTAACGATTTTCGTAATTCAAACGAAATACATTTTTTGTTTTCGCTGACGCTGCTACGCCAGCTCATTGAGATTCACAGCGCAACTTGTCCGAAACGAGAATATGTAAAAAGGAGCTAACTAAACAGTCAACCAGCCAAATTGGCTTTAGCAATAAAAAATAAATCACAAAGCAATATTGCATACACTTTTAGAAATGTAATATTTTAAATAAAAACACGTTTACAACAACAGTAAAAACAATGTAAGGGCGCTAAAATCTGCCGACTTAAAAGCAAAGCGTCAATATGATGGAAAATAATCAACGGACGCAAGGAACAGAGAAGAATAAAATGACTAAAATGTTGAAATAAAAACAAAATCAGGAATTTATAAATAATATATATGTACATGTACATAAATGCGTATGTAAGCATTTGCAGAAGCTGTGCGCCGCATTTATTTGAAATTGTGAGAAATCTGCAACACACAGCAGGTGAAAATGGTGGCGCATAAGTCGCGTTCTTGACATTTTTATGACCGGCATAAAGGCGCAAAATTATGGCAAATGCGCGCGATGGCCTCGTTGGCCGCGCCGTACATGCCACAGCCGGCGGCAAAACGGTCAGCGGTCACAGACACAACAAGTAAGTAAGCGTCTAGCTGCGTTCTAGTCAACAGCTTGTTTAGCTGCTGAAATGCACATGTTTATAAAATTTGTAAAATATGCCAATAAGCGTTGAACGCACTTTAAATTAATAACACAGCGCTGCCATTTATCTCGGCCGCAACTAGCGAGGTGCAACGTGGCGGCCCCCGTTGGCAGTTGGTTATTCACAATTGTGTTGTTTTTGTGATTCATACTGTGTACTTGTTGTTGTTGTTAAGGTTGTTGTATTACGTTTATTGTTTTCTCTTGTATTTGTTGTTATTACTTTGTGGTTGTTGTTACTTCAAAGTGTTTGTTGTTGTTTTATTCAGTGTATTGTCGTTTCTCGGGTTTGTTGTTGCTTCTAAGTGTTTGTTGTTATTTTTGTTCCTTTAAATTTGTTTGTTGTATTTCTTTGCTTTTGTTGTGTCTACATTTTGTTGTTGTTGTTTCCATTTTTTTGTTGTAATTATTATTTTTTGTCTTTGTTGTTGTTGCAACTTGCAACAATTGACGCTGCATAAGATTTCTTCTCTCCACACACTATCATTACTTTTTATTTGCGGCTGCAATCTTCATTTCGGGGCATATAACGTACGTTTCCTTGTGTTGTGCCACAGAGCGCTGTTGGCCATATGCGTGGGCCATGTGCCGGGCGCGTTGCGATTGAGACATGGTAATAATATTTTATAGTCAACTATTTTTATGTTAAGCAAACAGCCAGTCAATTGACTGCAAAACGCTTAAGCTCGAACATCAACGCAACAACACCAACACACACACACACACACATGTATATTTGAGTAGCAGTCACACATCGTGCCAGTTGCATTTGAATCGGCGCATTTTTGCCCGCTGGCTGCCACAAAATTACAGGCTGGTGGGCTGCGTTCGCAGTTGACGCCCACTTTTTCGCACATCATTTCGCCGAATGACTCCGTTCCCCACATCACGCACACACACACACTTATGTGTATGCAGTTTTTGTCTATTTTATTGCGCCTCCATTTAATAGTTTGGCTTCGCATATTTTTGTTGCCACAAAGTGATTACACTTCATTCACAATCGCACTCGTCCGTAGATTTACCGTAATTTATGCACGATTTACATGGCAAATATGAAAGTTTAAACACTTTGTTGCTTTTGCTGTTTTTTTGGTGAACTTTCAGTTATGTGGCATTGCAGCTGCCATTATAAGATGCTTGCTGTGGCAGGCAGACACATATTGCATGCCACATAAATCAAAGGAGCAGTGTGCAAAGTACAAAAGACCCAAACGGTAAATATGTATACAAATGTCTTAAGATTTGTATTCATATTCATAAATATATGCATATCAACATAAGGGTGGACCTTAAATGTTCAAAAAAGTATCTTCTGAGAATTTCCTAAACTCTATATTCCATTTTAATACTATATAAAGTATGTATACTACCCATAGACAACACAACAGGTAACATGTGCTTTCTACTAGCGTCCCTTGAATTCTGACCTCCATGTGACACCCTAAACACTTCCGATTTGAGCAGAAACATATTTTTAACTTCCCAACCACATTTTTTCTACTTCCGATACCAAAAAAATTTTGATTACTTATGAACCGCCCTAATATCTAAAACCTGCAGTTTCCTACCTTACCCCGCTCAATGCATTTACTTTCTCTTTTTGTCGAAGAAGTCACTTCCAATTTTACGAAAAACATATTTTTGATTCCATATTTTGATTTATTAGGAACCACCCTAACGTCTAAGAACTTGATATTTCCCTAATTTATGCCCCTCTGAATGCATTTACGTTTGCTCACTCTCGAAGAAGTCTGTTCGAGAGCGAGTTGCTGCTTTCATTGCCTACACCAACAAAAGTATTTAAATTGGCAAAAGTGTGCCAAAAGTTTTCTCGCCGCCTATCAAATGTGGGCTATCAAAATGGCTATCAAAATTGTGCAGCAAATTTGTTCAAAAGTTTTTGGCTCAATTTGATTAAACGAAAACAGTTGTAGGTTGATTGGAAATATGAGAAAGAAAAATGTGGCAATAAAATGGCTTACTCACAGATCTAAATTGTGTGGAGGAAGAAATTATAAGTTTATTTTATTATACTCAATGGACACCATGTGGGAAGTATTGGTGAGTAAGTGTGATACTAGTTGAGAAAAAAATTATCACATTTTTAATAATAAAATTAATAAATATCCAAATTTAACCAGAAATTAGCTGATTTTTTTATTTAGGGTTTAAAAAGAGAAAAATTAAAATTATATTTGTGTGTATGAAGCTGTGTATATGAACGGATCCGAACAGGGACACGCCGAAATTCTATCCTCCTTCAACTGGATTACTGAAAACTTGGAAGACTGTCTTTTAGAAACCACTATTTTCGGTTTTTTCTCAGCTCTCATACAGGCAAGGGATATGTGGATGCGGATAAGTCGCTGGAGAAGAGGCATAGTGAGCTTTTTCACGAGAGAAGATGAGAAGTTTTCTGGTAACCTTAGCTTTAGACCACCGGACCACTGTAGTGTTATTCAGGCAAAAGTGCTTGTTATTAAGGTGGCGGTAAACGTACTGCTGTGAAGTGAAGCCTCTTTCAGGGAGGTAAGCATTCACTCCAGAGCAGAGCAGCAGAGCGGCAATACTAGCGCTGAACTCGCTTAGTGTGTGCTCCAATCTATTCAAAAAGTGCGTGTACTTAACAGACGCTGCTGGACAACCAGCTCATGAGCGTTTGCGAGATCCAGCTGGCCTAAAGTAGAACGAAGGTGATCTGTTGAGCTTATGGTACCAAAGCAAAAGTCATTTCACTACAGTCGTAGGAATTCTTGGAAGGCATTCATGCGATAAAGCTATTATTGTGATCTATTATATAAGAGTTTCAGGTAGCAGAACGTACCGACGTTCCAAGCTGTATTAGTGAGAATTCTTTCAGGATCGACCTCTTAACCTAACTGAACGAGTTTTTTACATCCATCTGATATTTCTATCAAAACGTTTGCTTTCTCAATATTTTATCAGTTTTTAAATCATTTTGGTTGGGTAAGCTAACATATATTCGAAAAAATGTAAATTAAGCCGAAAATACTTTCATAAAAACGAGACAACAGCCTCTGATGAAAGACCCACCTTTTGCGGCTATAATCGCGAAAGCGGTGTCTACGCCAATAAAGAAGAATCGTGGAACTTAGTCGGTGAGCTTTTTAGTTCTGTTTAATATTAATATAACTAATATATACCTCTAAAGAAACTCCCTTTACAAATATAAAGTTTTGCCTGTCCTTGCTGTGGTGAATAAAAAATACTTTCTTTGACTAGATCAAAAATTTTTGAAAAATAAAAATTCAGCTTTTCTAAAATATTATACGAGAATAATTTTCTATTTCATACAGAGGTACCTACAAACACTGAGTTAGTTACATAAATAAACCCACTTTTATAAAAGAAAATTCTAAGAACATTTGTGATAATTTCCGACATGTCCTTGGCGTTAATTGGATAAATTACTGACGCAATTAAACCACCCCACAATGACACGTCACCCACCGCACCCCACTCACTCATTTTAAAAGCTGTCATAAATATTTTTAAATCTTGGAAAATTTCATTTTTGAGCATACAAACGATATACAATCTTGTGCACCATACAAATGGAGAACACAAATATTTACCTAACCACTAAATAGACTACAACAACACTACATGCATATTACTTTAGCAGCGCAGTAGGCTTCAGTTTGCTGCCTCGTAATTTTTCAGTGTCAACAAGTCATTTGAGGAAGCACTGAATTTCGTGGCAAGAAATGTGAAGCGTTGGCGCGCACTTACACAATATCTGCTGCCTATTAGCGGCATGCCGCGCGCTGCTGTGTTGAGTTGTTTAGCGAATTTATGTAGTTGCTTGAGTTGCGGCATTTGTGTGCGATTAAGTGGCTTCCGCTCGTTTCGGTTAGTCAATGCATTTTATTTCAGGCATTTTATGTTTATGTATGTGCAGCTGTGTATAATATACTGTATATGTATGTATTTGTGCTGCCATAAATGTTTCCATTGAGAAATATTAAATGTGTTTGATATAGCAGTTTTGAAATTTCAGTCGGATTATTGTGTGAAACTTTAGAATTTTCGAAATATTTTTGAAAGACAAATTTATTTTTAATAATTTTAAATGCAAGTTTTAGCATTATTTAATATAGCACTAATAATATATCAAACTTGTAAATAGTTAAAAAAAAATTTGAAAATTTTTAAGAAATTGTTTTTGTTTTCTTCAGTTAAAATTAAGTTTTGCTTTTTTTGCGTATAATTAATATATTTTTTAAATAGTGGTGTGCAACTAAGTACTCGCTGAATTTTATTATAAGAAAATAGTTATAAATGAATTTCTCGAAATATTGCCCATCGGAAGTCACTATGCCAACCAAGAATCAAGGCATTTTTCGATGCCGTCTTGTGAGTGAAACTACCTCTAAACCAGACCATATGCCATTGAATATAACAAATAATAATCAGACAGTGCAATAAATGGGGAATATAGCGGGTACGTTAAGAGTTCCCATTTAAACGTTTTCAAGTAGGTTTTAATGGGTAAGGTCGAGCGTTGGTATGCAGCAGAATCACTTTTTGTGCCCCTCCTAGTATTAAGCTCAAAAGGAACCCAATTTCCTTATTTCTGAATCATTGGACTCCCAAAGCTTAATCAAGCTCTTCTTGCGTTCCTCATGGAGCAATGCCCTAAACTCACCGTCTTCGAAGGTTTTTGACCTTCTTTCACGCGGACGGTCGTTAATATCGATATCGCCGTCTACGAAGTGACGAAATCAAGCACGGCACGTTGCTTCCTTTGGGATAGCAACTCCGTAAACTTTTTGGAGATCCCGATGTGCTTAAGTCGACGATTCCTTTGACTGAAGAAGAAAATCAACACTTCCCGCAAATGACGATTATTTGGCAAAAATCGAACATATTCGCACAACCAATTGTAAATGATATTTGTGAAACAACTGTAGTTAAATAAAACCTGGAAAGACGCTTGACGGAACATAATACCTCAACATCAGCAAAAATTCACAGAATTTCCAGAGACATAGTTTGTGCACAAAATGCGACTGGCAGAAGAAAAGCTCCTCGAAAAGGGTAGAGCAAGGGTTAAAAAAATGATGCAGACAATGACGAAACGGAAAAAGGTTAGCTTGGACGTAGCAAACGGTTCGGTGCGGTTTGAAGAGTTTTCAAAATTATTAAAAGCTATCGAAGGAATTAGATGATGTAGGAGAATAAACCGCTATATGTAGTTGAAATCAACAACCAAACGGTTGCATGGACAAGGCCAACACATTTAAACGACGAGTCACCAGTCCTCCAGGAATGTGTTCAGCCACACGTCCCCAGAATGGAGAAGCCGAACTGTTAAAAACGGTGATGTTGAGATGATCAAGGAAGCCTCACGAGCGTTAAAAACCGACAAAAGCTACCATAAAAACTGACAAATCAGGAAAGCCAAAAGAAAATGTTAACACGAAAAGCAGGAGAAAAAGCCGATCGGAGGCTGTCATTATTGAACTAACAAAAGGAAACAGCTACACAGCTGTCCAAGGGGTTTAACAAGGGGAATTTAAAGTCCGATAAAATAGAAGTCAAAATTAGGGGAAATCGGAAACAAGAGCAGACGCACCTTTACTGGAGTTTGAAAAACAATAGGCGACAGGCTCGAATTTCTTCGAAGGTCTAAAGTGCACATTAAGACAGACCGCATCGGTAGCAAACCTTAAACCAAAGGTGACGGTGGAGATTAGAGACCTCGATTCACTATCGACAAAGGAAGAAGTAATTGAAGCAATAGACAGAACCTTTGGAGAATTATTGGGACCTGATCCTAAAAGAAACATCTCTCCACTCAAATCTAAAAAGCGGGTCAGCGTGAGATGAAGCAGTTATACTGCGAAGGTAGAGGAGAGTTAATCGGGAGTTTCGATTTCAATTCGAGTAACAAGCGAACTTTTTATGTTTCTTATTATTCCTTCAGCTGTCACCCTTTCTGTCTTCTATCAAATTTAGTGCCAGTTCTTAATTTGTTTGACTGGAGTTGAACTTAATTAAGGCCATGTGTGCAGCGCAAACAATCGGCCATTCGATTATCGCTAGTGCACGGACTAACGGTGCGGCTGTGAGGCAATTTAGACCCAGCGCGCTCATGTGGCAACGCTGGTATGCGTGTGCGTGCGTTCGCAATTAGGACTCGGCGTGTTTGGCTAATTACAACAACAATGCATCGCTTTCGCACTGCCAACGCATAAATGTCACTAACAAGCGGCAGAATCGAGAAATACAGCACCGCGCACCGTTATACTAACGCATATACCTGTGCTTGCGTGTGAGTGTGGGTGCGTGAAATTAATTACGGTCGCATTTATCACAACAACACGCAGCGTGTTCGCGTTAAAACAACGCAATTTGCATCCGCCACTTGCCCAACACTTGCAACATTTGCATTTTGAGGCAATTTCACTTGAGCTCACGCCGTCAGTCAGCCCCCAGCTGCAGTTGCTGTTGCCGTTTCTGTTTCCTATCAATTTGTCTTTCTGAATTTCGAGCGAACTTTTATTTTTATTTCTTTTATTGTTTTCTGTTGTTGTTGTTGTTGTAAATAAACTGCGCTCACACCTTTTAAAGCATTTTGCGGTTTGTTTATACCCGCCATAATTTTTTCGTCTGTTGCATGTCTGTTGGCGGCGACTGCGGCGGTGGCAGGCAGCATATCCCGCTGTGTGGCAATTGTCATAAATTGTCTGCGGTCTTTATGGCTCCATATGACTCGCCAGCCAGCAGCTTGCGTCGAAAAGGTTAATAGCGAGCGCACAAGTGCAAGCAAGCAGATGCCTGCAACATACGTGCATAATATAAAAACACGCAGCAAGTGACCTGTTGCGTGCGGCAATGTGGCATTATCATTCACACTTGCATTTGGTGCCTCGAATGAATGTCTTTGTTTTGCAAATAATGACCCATATATGCCAACCGAATGCGAATTATAACAGCCGTGTGGTGTGCTGGTCGTAAGCTTGTGCTGTCTGTGGTGTCTTCCACCTGAGCATTCCTCGACTCGCTTTATTCTTAATAGATGGCGGATCGTACAGTTTTATGGCTAAATTCAACCGCAAGTTTAATATTTCCTGCTGTGAGGTAAACACAATGAAAATATTTTAGGAAAAATTGACGCAGCTGTGAAAGATCGTGACTATTGGAACTGCCTAGAGTGTTTTAATAGCTAAAAGCACATTTTTTTAATAATAGGACAAAAACAATGATACTGTTTAGCAGATATATAATAGTTTTTTCTTTAACGAATTTTTGACCTATTTATTTCTGAAATATGTTACAATTTGTGTTATTTTAAAAATACTGCCGGCAAAATATCGCTATTTTTAAAAAAGTTGGAGGGACTCTTCTTTGTTGAACCACTTAACTATCATTGGGAATCTCTAGAAGTACTCGTAGTATTCATAAATTATTTATTCGCATAAAACCAATATTTTTTAAAAAGTAAGGAAAGCCAGCAATGCTTTATATGCGTGTAGGCAGATGCTCGGCACAACCTGGCAGCTCTGTTCCTCTCTCATGCACTGGTGCTTCACAGCTATTAATAGACCAATTCTGCTCAACGATGCAGTGGTGTGGTGGACAGGCGTACGGAAATACACCTACCGGAAGTCAATGGAAAGGGTTCGGAGTATCGTTGCGATTTGCAAAACGGGATCTTTTAGAACATCTCCAACGGCGGCTCTTGAGCTGGTACTAAGTCTGTCACCTACAGACCTCTTCGCTGAAAACTGCGGAGAAAAAACGACGGGACGACTACTGGCTGCAGGAGAATTTACATATAGAACCTTCGGTAATATTTGGTGGGTAATGGTGGTGGGCAAACATCAACTACATGACGCCACTTTTCAACTGGGAAAGAAGGTTCAAAGTAAACATAGATGTTAGCTATTAAATGCAGATGGCTCGAAAATGGACGGTGGAGTTGGTGAGGGAAGTATATTCGTTGAGTTAAGTATACGGCAACCTTTTAAGTTGCCGAACCACTGCAGAATATTTCAAGCGGAGGCCTTTGCTATTGCGAAAGCAGTGGAGCTGACTTCTAATGCACCTGCAGGCAAATCTAGAGTCAACATCTACGTAGACATCCAAGCAGTAATCAAGGCAGTAGGCTCGTATCGTATATCGGCCAGAAGTGTCTTAGGAAGAAGGACAGCAGTGGAAACTGTCGGAAGCAAGCAAGCAACTTTTTTTTTACTGGGTGCCACAAAGGCATCGAGAACAATGAAATAGTGGACGAGATTGGGAAGCCCGTGGATTATCTATACGATGATCTGGACAGAAGAATCATAAAGGAAATCAAAACCCGATGGAGCGAGCTACCTAGGTGTAAAACTGCAAAAGTCATGAGCAAAACGGTAGATCGGAAATACACAAAATTCGTATTGGCACTCGATAGAAAAGACTGACTTGGAACATACGACATACGCCCGCAAAATGGGGTTTATAGATCGAAAAGACTGCAGAAATTGAAAAACAAGATTATCCCGCATTAGCAAGGTACGATGTACGCAACTGGGGTCCTACGGTATGATACACTGGAGGCGGTATCGATAGTGAGGCTACAGAGTCTGTGAAAATTCTCGTCTAGCCCAGGCATCTTAAAGGATGACTACCTCTCATGGACCTAGCAACTGAACTCCATCTGGTATCACGAAGAATCAAAACTAGTGGCAATAGTGACCCATTGGCCTACCAGATTAACCTAACCTAAAACCAAATTTTTTGGAAATGCTTTTATTAAAGCATACTCAAAGAGACATTCAATCCGTGTGTGTGAATTATGTCTTTGACTCAGATACGAGCGTGTCAAAAGTGTATCTGCTTTTGCTTTCAAAGGGCTTTGGTAGACTGTCTAATCAGAAATACCATTCAAAATGAATTCAATTCAATTGTGAAAAGAAAATTGATATGCAGCGAAGAGGATCTTGTTTTAAACGACAAACGTTGTGTTGTATTTGTTTTTAAGTATAAAGATGTTGATATAATATATTTAATCCATGAACAAGGTATATTTAGTTGCCACGAAGTTGATAACACCCACAAGGAACCGTTGGAGATCCTATAAAATATATATATATAAGTTATTATACGAAGAACGGAGTCGATATATCCATGTCCGTCTGTCTGTCTGACTGTGCATAAGCGAACTAGTCCCCCAGCTTTTTGACATATTGATTGACATTAGATTGGATTAAAGTAAGTCGCCCAAGCTTGTTTATCCAATCCACCAGTACCAGTATCTAAAATCCACTTTTTGCCTCACTTTTGCCTCAAATTAAAACCTGTAAAGGTATGTGCGCAGACATATTTTGCCGGCTATTATCTTTTACCGCCATCACATTGGCTCATAACAATAATCATAACAATGAAATTTCATGGCATGATTTGCGATTTTACATTTCACATTATTGATGATGACTTTTATACGCGCATTGCCAACTTTTATGGCTATTTACGGGCAAACACCTTTGCCGGTTTGCCAACAAGAAAAAAAAACGGCAACAACGAGCAAATATAGCGAAGTACAAAACATGAGCACGAGCAGAAATCGCAACGCAATAACAATAAAAACCATTTAAATTGTTAGTGACACCAGCGCGAGCGAACTGAGAGCTGCGTAGGCCGGTTAAATGGCAAAGTATTGAATCAAATTGCCGGGTGAAAAACGAGAATGCGAATAATAACGGTTACGGCTGTCATTTAGAATGAATAAAAATCTCTTAAGTCTTTTTGTTGCAATTTATTAATAGAATTTTGAGGTTAACTGCTTAGGTCGATTAAGTGAGCGTAAAGGTTTAATATGGAAAATCAAAAAAAAATTATATAAAAAAAGTTATGCAAGTCTCCGCTAATCTTTAATGCTTACTTTAGTGATCACACACTGTTATCGATTATTATTATTTGTCTCAAATGATAAATTTCATTTTCGCCGCAATTACTTTGCTTTCAGAAGCGTGTCTACTCGTATAAAAAGCAATATTCTTTTAGTGTCAATTACTATCATCATTACTCCTCTTTATTATTATTGACATAATTATAATATATGGCACAATAAAATGAAATAAAAACGCAAAACTAGTAATGACAGTGGCTCCTTGCTGAAGCTAGAGTAAACTGGAAAATAATTCATCGCATTTTTATGTGAAGCCCCTCACTACGTCTCGTCTCCTAAATAATAATATTTTTATGCTTTTTCGCTGCTGTCTAACTGTCAGCAAAAACAAATGTTGTAGACATTACATGGACAGCTTACAGACACTGCAGATAAACGTTAACACCAAGAGATAGTTGTAGAATGGCGGAGAAAGAGAAATTCAATAAATCCAGACAGTTGCATAAAGATGATATTGCCAGAATATTGGATGAAAGCGTAAAAGCACTTGAAAATGTTTGTGAAAATATATGTATGAAAAATATATTACCATGAGCTCAGCGAATTTCTAATGCTGTAAAGCGTATGTGAACGCATGAAAACGCGTGGAGAAAAGTTGGAATTTAGCTTCTGAAATATTATTCGCAAAAGTTTTGAGCAAAGAAGGTGTTTACTACACTATTTTGCATAGTTACGCATGTAAACGCATGGAAACGCATGGCAAGTAAGTTAGAATGTAGCTTCTGAAATAATTTTGGCAAGAATTTTAAACGAATGAAATGTTTACTATACGATTCTGATATGAAACGTAGATAAACGCATGAAAACGCATAGTAAGAAAATGAGTTTTCGAGTTTCCAAGTACTTAAAAAAAAATGCTTTAAAAGTCAGAAATAATATTTCCTATTAATATTTGAAAACGCATAGAAACGCATGCGTTCTGAAATCGCATGATCAATTGTTTGATAATTAAAATATATTTCGAAAATAGAAATCCGTAAAACGCAAAAGAACGCTAGTAAACGCATGATAACGCACGAAAAAAATTGAAATTTTCAACAACCCCACACACATTCTAAACGTATAGCTCAAGTAAACACACGGTAAAGTATGAAACGCAGCAAATATGCAATAAATTCTTAAGAAACCTTTTGTTGTTGCACATACACATTACATAAACCAACCAAAGTAGCGGGGATCGCCGACACTACAGCACTACAACAGAATCTACTCAAATTCCATTATTTGTTATCTTTGTTGGCATTACTATCGACAGTATTGTTGTGCTACATAAGGATAACAATAACAATGACAATAAAGTATGAATGGCAACCTTGGTACAAACGCAACGAAAGTGTTGCCCACTACAGATAACTGTCATGGCAGGGATATATGTAAATGTGTGGGCGTACACGTGGGCGTCGAGAGTTTAACACTTACATACATACGGAGAAGAGCATGGTTTGTGGCGCGGGAGCAGCCATGAAAGCGAATTGGCGATGGAGCTGCCAATAAGTCTGCGAAGCAATTTCCAGCCGACACAGCGAAGCCAAGAAAAGACAGTATATCGCAAGAATGCAATAAATAACAGTTAAATGGCATTGTGAGCATTTCTTACCACCCAACACGGAACCCACAAACGGACAGACAAGCAGGCAAACGAAGAATGCACAGAGATTCTTAAAGAGTTTGGGTGTATTTGTTTGAGAAGGGTGAGAGCCACTTTTATCCAGCTCACGAATGAAATCGTAATGAATTCGCTCTTCACCCAACAATTTCTGGCAGCAAATAATAATTGAACTCGAAGTAAGAATTCATAATTCCAACGTACGACTTGTACAACAATAAAAGCAACACAATATTAATACTATTAAGTGGGGGCTTATGTGGTCATTAAATGAGCGCAGCACATCCACTAGCAACCGCCGAGGTTATGGGGCAGCATTTAATATAATGCATATCGACAGTAAAATGTGGCAAGCACTTGTAGTCGTACGGAGTTGACACCACTAGCTAACCACCTTAAGGAGCAGTCGCAACGGAACTTCAATGGGCGGGAAGGAAAAACGTTGCTACGAAATGAATGAAATTAGTTAATTTGTTTGCTGAGCGGGGCGTCTCATAAATTTCATATTCATTGCAACAGCGAAATTGTTGTATTTGGAAAGTCCCGAATGATGGTCACAAGTCATTAGCGCGTTTGGGGGTGGCTAGTAAATGGCAGTTATGTGAAACGCTTTGTGTTGGCGATAATGTCTTTTAGGGCGTAAAAAAGTTGTTTCTTACATTCTAATAATTGTTTGTCTAGTGAAGAGTGCTACTAGAACCAAAGAATATTTTCCCCTTATATTTAATTTGCAAAGAACTAGGCAATTGTGGTTTAACCTTTGCTTGATATTTCGCTTGGATATATATTTGTTGACCTAAGGATTCTAGAAAAATTGAGTTGGTCTTCCGATGGAACAGAGCTTCTTCACAAAAAGAGGTCTTGCGAATTATTTTGGGACCCGTGGACATCACGTAATCCCAGCGGCTATTGTTGACATATCAATATATGTTTCATAGGTGGCAAGGGTTCACCGTGATTCTTACTTTCGGTCATGCTTTTCTATATAATTCTTTTTACTAGTCACTGCCTAATTAACACACATATGCCAAAACCGAAGAATATTCAGAAAATACTTGTCAAACCTCTAAATCGTGTGTGAACATAAAATACTTTCGAACTCAGAAAGTAAATATGCTTTTAATTTTTGAAAACGCATAGAAACGCATGCGTTCCGGAAAAAGATAATTAATTTTGAAGATAAGAATCCATAAAATTGCTTATAAACAAATATAACGTATGAAAACGCATATAAACGCATGAAAAAATATACGAATTTCAGCGACCCTGAATACATTCTAAACGTATAGCTCACGTAAACACGCCGCAAAATTTGAAACGTAGCAAATATGCAGTGATATGGTGGGAGACATTATCTAAAAAATGTCGTATTAAATCGTTGGAAAAGATCCAACGGGCCTGCTTGTTGAGGATTACGTGTGCAATGAAAACTATGTTACAAAGACTCTAAAGGTTATCCTCGACATCCGTCAATATACATACAAGTGAAGTATGAGCTAATTCTTACGCCCAGCTGAAGCGGAATGAGAAAAGTTGATTCGCCGGAAAGACATTAGGCAGCTGGGGTTACACACTTTTTTTTCCAAATACAGTGAGTTGCTGGATAGGGTTTAATTTGGTTAGCAACCGGGAGCAAAATATGCTTAATGGTGGCCCAAGTGCGCCTCCCTTTTCAACCAACCATTTGTTCAAATTGCCTGGGGAATGACGTGATGGAATTATCATCGAACTTATTATTTGACATTGTAGATGTTGTGAAATTAAGGATAAAACTATATGGCCGTCTGACCTTTCGAATCGAATCGAAATTAATCACCCATCTTGGGACCCAATTCAATATTGGATAATATTCAACCGCATTGACCATGTCTAGAACGCAGTGAAGAAAATATAGCAGCCGGTGCTCGCTCAGATGCAACTCGGACTGACGTATGGAACGACATGGCGCATTTAACGTCGAGATTTTAAATCGCAAGCGTACAAAATACAGCTTGTGCAAGAACTGAAAGCTCTCGACCTTCCCAAGCGACCAAATTTTGGTCAGCGATGAGGCTCATTTTTGGCTCAATAGGCAAAATTGCCGCATTGGGATGAATAACAACTTGAAGAGATTAAAGAACTGTTATTTCATCCAGAAAAAGACGATTTGGTGTTTGGTTTCTGAACCATATCTCTTCAAAAGTGATGCCGATGAGAACGTTAACGTTAATGGCGACCGTTATCGAGCCATGATAACCGACTATTTGATGCCTGAAATTGAAGCTCGTGATTTCGGCGCCATTTGGTTTCAACAAGACGACGCCATTTCTCACACGTCGCAGCAATCAAAAACACTTCGATGAGCAGATTATTAGGCGGTCAATTGGTCACCAAGATCGTGTGATATCACACTGTTAGAATTTTTCCTGTGAGGATATGTAAAGTCTTAAGTCTATGCAGACAATCCCGCTTCGATTCAGAACTTAAAGCAAAAAGAATTTGAAGTGTCTGTGTTTTATCCTTAAAAATGTAGAAAACCTCGAAATGGATCACCCTTTATGACCCGTTATGTTATTGATAATTCTTCTTGATGACAAACACAACAAAGCCTACCCTACCTTAGGCCCTCTCTTTTCTATATTCTTTTTCTAACCTATTACCCTGCCCATTGCATTCATATATCTATTATCTTATGATGTAATACCCATAATTCAAAAAAAATAATATTGTTTTCTATTTTTGGTTAAATTAATTAGCTTGCGACCATAACGACGTGCTTATCAGCCAATTGTTATTCAATTTGTCCTCAACGCATTGAACCAGCAAAATATGGCATGAGTGACTCCACCAGGCAATCCTTTTAGTGTCACGTTTATTTTCTTTCTGCCATTCTCCTGTCATTGAATTATTATTTTCCTGCCTTTTTGTAGTCGTCAGCCTGGAAAAAGTGGTTTTGCCACCATTTATAACATGCAAAGCCGGATTTTTTTGTGGTTGCCTAAGTAGACGGAGTAGTCAATTTGTCATCAACGCACATCAATCATAATTTGCTACGTTTTTTATTATTACTCAACAGCTCGTAACCATAATACTCATAAGAAGTGCCGAAAAAAGGACTGTGAGGGCTTTAAAAGCGCGTCAGCACAGGCTAACCAGTAGTTATGATGTGTATATGTATATGTATTTATGGATATACGGTAAATAAAAGGCGGAAACAGGAAAAAACTAAATGAGCGACAACGTCAATATGCAACTTTTCAAGTTCAAACTTTGGTGTCCTTAGTCGCCTGCTCAGGCGTTCAGGCACTCACTCGCCCACACAGTTGCTGAATCAGTTTTCTTTTCGCTTTCTTTACTTTTCCGGTTTTTCCCACTTTGCTGTGTGCCTTTCCGGTTGTTGTGTGGCATTTTCGGCAGTTACTTACTGCCGAGTCTGCCAAGACGAGTGTCTGAGTAAAAGTGAGTAAAATTGATGAGTTTTCCGTACAATTTTGCATTTTTAATAAAGTCACACTGGGCGATGGGCCAACGTACCGACCGTGTGACAGAGCGACGAAGCGACGGCGCTTAAAAATATGCAACTGACTTTGTCTGTGGAGTATCCGTTGCATGTGTTGAACCGCTATTTGTGTGAGGTTGAGTTAAGTAGAAAATGGATTATGCCACGTTCAACAGTTATCTTTTTTCACTCTCTCTCTCTCCATTTTCCATGCAAATGCTCACTGAATTGTGGATTTTATTTCCCACTCTTTCACATCACTCCATACACTCATACATACATACATATATATTTTTGGGTGTTGGTAAGTGGTGAGCGGTTATTGATTTTATTGTTGGTATGTTTTTTTATGCTGGTCATAATAACTATTTCGGTCCTGTGACCCTTCCGTCTGCTTATCAAGCACAGAATCTGTTTTTGTTTGTTTTTTCACATAGATACATTTGCCTTTTGGGGCGTTATCAAATAGTTTTTACGCGTGTATGTGTGTTAGTTTGTTTTTGTATGTAAATATATGTTATCCTTAGGTAATTGCCGGGCTGTCACTTTTTGGGCGAAATTAACAAGATAAATGATTTTTTTGGACAAATTGCTGTACATTCTTTTTATTTCGTGCTTTTATTATAGTTTTGGGGTCCAAAGGGACTAAATATAAGCATATTGGTATGAATGTGTATATACACTATATATGTAAAAGTGCTTTTGAGCTTTCATTGGGTAGTAGATAGTCGGTAAATGGGACTATGAAACATATATTTACAAGTATACTTCGTATACTCGTATGTATAGTATATATGATTGCTAGTGCCTATCCTCGTTTGTTCGAGCCATATTTGTTCTGGACTTCATAAAAATTATTATAATAATATGATAATGATTAACAGAGCTAGTAGCGTCTAATATGTACTATTTTGGAGTGACCTACGACCAGTTGATAAAAACAATAAAATTATGAGTCCTCGAGGACAATTAGCCTACCTTTCCTCGAAGCGTTGAGTAAGTTAATTACTACAAAAACAAAAAGTTCATAAGTAAATACGACTGAGCTGTTACATGAACTATAACTTGTCCTCTTGTAAATGAGTGCTTCTGCTCAAATGACAACTTAAAGCAACAAGTTTATGAGATCTCAATTCTTTTGTAATTGATTATTATTTCTTTTATTAACTATTATTCAAGTTCTTGTGGCAACTTTATTACGGTCTTCCCTTATTTAGTCCATAAAATCGAAAAACAATAACTAGGAACCTTAAAAAGTAAATTGTCCAAAATATCAACTCAATGAAAAGACGGATCTTAGTTCCGTTCCACAGCAAAACTAATACGGATGTGCAAACTGACGTTGAGCAATACCAAAAGCTACGTCAGGACCGTGGAGGACCTCTCCGAATCGATCGATACCAAACGAGGTTTCACACAAAGCGACTTCCTATCATGCGACTACTTCTACTGGAGAAAATAATTCGAGCTGCACAGCTGGATCGAGCAGGTACTACTCTCCATTAGAGTGAACAATGCTGGCGCACGCCGAAGATATTGATATCACTGGCCTCAATAGCCGCGCCGTTAGTTCCGATTTCGCCAGGTTGGACAAAGAAACGAAGTAAATGGGTCTGGCAGTGAACGAGGGCAAGACGAAATATCTCCTGTCATCAAACAAACGATGGTTGCACTCGCGACTAAGCTCCCACGTCACTCTTGAGAGTCATAATTTCGAAATCGTAGATAATTTCGTCTATATTGGCACCAGCATTAACACCAACAACGTCAGCCTCGAAATCCAATGCAGAATAACTCTTGCCAGAAGGTGCTACTTCGGACTGAGTAGTCAATAGAGAAGAAAAGGCCTCTCTCGACGAACAATAACCAAACTCTATAAGTCACTCATTATCCCCGTCGTGTTAATGGGTGCAGAGGCATGGATGATGATAACATCTGATGAGTCGTCGTTACGAATTTTTAAGGGAAAGATTCTGCGAAAGGTTTATTGTTCTCTGCACGTTAGCTACGGCGCATTCGATGGGACGATGAGTTGTACGAGATATATGACGACATTGACATATTTAGTTCAACGAATTAAGAGACAGCGTCTACACTGGCTAGGTCATGTCGTTCGAATGGATGAAAACACTTCAGCTCAGAGAGTATTCGACGCAGTACCCGCCGAGGGAAGCAGAGGAAGACCTCCACTCCGTTGGAAAAACCAGGTGGAGAAGGAGCTGGTTACACACCAATTGGCGGCAAACAGCGAAAAGGAAGAGCGACTAGCGCGATGTTGTAAATTCGGCTACAACCGCGTAAGCGGTGTCTACTTTAATAAAGAAGAAGTTCCTCCTCTTATTTACAAGATGTGAATGAGTGGTCATTTCTGGGCTTCGTTTTCGTGAATGAAAGAAGTTAACGACTGAGGTTGATCGGAATCTATTTATGAAATATAATTTTGTTATCATCATATGGTTAGCTCGCAACTTTTTTAAGCTTATGATGAATTTTCAGTAAATGAGATTGAAGAAAGAAGAAGAGAGAGAGACAAACCTGCTAATAAGAGGTTACAACCACTCAACTTCCCCAGTGACAAATTTTGCCTACTAGTGGCAGAAAATAAACGTTATTGCAGGCTCAAGAAACACCTTGCCGATATGGATATAGTCTCCTGTGCAAATGGCCGGTTATGCAAAATGAAGGAAAAAGCATACGCTTGATTCTAAATTGTACTGAAGGGTCCTTGAAGTTATTTATTCGAATAGGAAGCACATTAAATCAATAGCGCCGAGCAGGATATTGTAATTCATCAGAGTGCTTGGCCGTTGTGATTTCGTTTAAAATAGGAGTGGGTACAATAGACCTCAGGTCGCAGTGAAAACCTTAATTTATGCTTTTCTAATCAAGTTTCGATTAAAATTTGACGGTGAACTATTTTTGAAAATATCCCAATGATAATCAGTGTAATACGTTCACATTACAAATCTTTACGTTTCAAAACTAATAATAATAAATACCACTTAGTATAGACAACACGACCTTTCCTATTGACATTTCCAGTAAATATGTGTAATACTATTTTCCGCGAGTATACCAGCATTAAAGCACAGATAAGCATTTATTTCCCACCAACAAATTGCCAGTTCGCCAAATACTTGCCTCAATGCACCCAATCACTGAATTGCGAAAATGTCAAAATCAATGATTATATAGATACATAAGTACATATATAGCAATGAGTACTAATACACTATACACATATACTATACATATACAAGCATGTGTGACTTTCAAAGTTCAGTCTGTTACATTCGTAGGAGCGAGATTACAGCACTAAGTACTCCTACACACACAAACACAACTTCAAATCGTCATATGTATAAGTGTGTGCTGTTACGAGTACTTTCACGTGTGTAAACGTTAACGGTATATCCACACAGCTATCACACAACTAACTTTGCCTTGGCATTCCTAAATTTCTTTGCTTTCGCCGCTTGTTGCCATGGATGGCAGCGCACGCAAGGATTCCTTAAGCGCGTGTTTGTTAGTTTTCTTAATCTTCTCGCAAATCCTCGTTGATTTTAATGTTATTTTACGTGCACGTGTGGAACATTTTCCAACATTTTCTTGAAGTTAAATATAAAATTTCATAGTTATTGTCGAACTGGCTGCTGACTCAGGCGAGAGAGAGTGTGATGTTATCGCAAAATGAGTGCAATTTTGTTTGATCAAATCTTAGTATCTCACTAAAGTGGTTTTATTTTCGTCACTTATGGACACTTGGTGGAATGAGGTAATATTTGACCACCGTAAATATCTGTTGCGCTATGGCAAGATAGTTTTGGGTAAAAAAAATCTGAAATTAGATTTTCTAGAAAATTTGACATTAGGAGGTGTATAAAATTTAAACCTAAGAAGGATTATAATATGTAGCTATGTGTAACTGATTTGTTTTTTATACAGAGTTATTATAAATATACATTTTTTAGAGGACTCTGGAAAGCATATCTTGCAAAAAACAGATATTCAAAATAATGATGTTTACAATTCAAACCATCTGAATTGAAAAAAAAACTTAACGGGTTACAATATAAAAAACAGCAGTTTAACATACAGATAATCAGTTCTCTTATATCTCAAGAAGAAGGGTCTGTAAAGATCACTACAGAAAGGACATTCTAGAATTAGAGGTAGTTTCAGATTTACTCTACGAGTATAGCGGTAAAGCTGAACACTTTCAAAACGATGCTTTAAGACTTCCAATGATATTATAATGTGTTGTTTCCAGTACTTGCGGGAACTGGATACTGGATGAGAAGGACGATTTTTAAACAGGAAGTGAGAGATATAGAGAGAGCTAGAAAGGGAAAGAGTGATACAGAGAGAGACCGAGTGATGGAAAGAGTATGATAGGCAAAAGAAAAGAGAGAGAGAGAAAGACAGTTCTATCAACGGCTAAAGTTACCTGATCATGAGATGCGAGTTTCACATTCTCGGTTTTTTAGGTTGGGATAAATAGAATTAATTTTAAATAGTTGCGAACATTCAGGACGAGAAGGACGATTCTTGAACGGAAAGAGAAAGGTAGAGAGAACGAGAGAGGATAAGAGAGAGAGAGAGAGATCAAAAGAGAGAAACAGAGAGAGTGAGAGAGCGAGAGTGGGAAAGAGAGAGAATTATAGTTCTATTATTGAGCAAAGTTATCTTATTGCGAACTGTGAGTCTCGCATTCTCGGCTTGTTAGGTTAGGATAAATAGAAATAATTTTCAATACTTGCGAGAACTGGGTATTGGATGAGAAGTCCGATATGTTAAGAAATAGAGTAAGAGAGGAAAAATAAAGAAAGAAAAAGAGCTCTATCGATGACCAAAGTTATCTGACTATGAGCCTTACATTCCCGATTGGTTAGATTGGAATGGATTTGATTAATTTTTATGACTCTAGCTTTGAGTAATCTGTAGCAGGCCACAAATCTGGTTAGTTCTTCAGTTTTGTCTTAATTTTTCCCTTATTTTGACCACTGTTAACAACCACAATAATTATCTCAAATTGATCTCAAAATTTTCATCAGTTTTTATGGGTACTATTAGGTTGCTTATAGTATAGTAACAAAAACTGCTACCCTTGAACTATCTTCCGCCATAATAACTTTGATACATAAATAGCTTATTATGCTCAAGAAATATTTGGCAAACAGAATAAAATATAGTTATCCTCAAATCAGTCATTAAGAAAGTTGCCCGCTTATTCTTAAATTCAATCAAATAAATTTAAGCAAATCATTCGCAAATTTGAAAGAGTATTGCACCTTGACATGCGAACATATGACATTTTTTACAGCTCATTTTTCACCGGCTCAAACCCTTTCACAAGCGCAAGTGAAGTGTTGGCAAAACACGAAAATGCCATCAAAATAAGAGCGATCGTGAACAGTATGTGACACTCAAATGGATATGCACACATATGTACACAAACAAATACAGTTGTAAAGAGAACCCAGCATGCGAATTCCATTAGGTCTAAACTGATGAGAGCGAAAGCAAAATTTCGTTTATATGTATTTTCCAGTTACGAGAATTGATGGATGAAGACAAGCATAGAAAAATGCGTTGAGTTGGTGAAAGGCTTTTGGCTAAGAAAAATTAATAAACAAATAAAAAATATACTAGAAACATATTAAAAAAAAATTTTAAAATATTGTTGAAAAGAAAATTTTTTCTGTACATCAATCCATCACAACATAATTAACGTAATATTTGGTTTAGAAAGATTTGATAAAAAAAATAAAAAAATGTAAAACTGAAATCATTCTTTTTTAATAATCGAAATAATTTCTGAATAAAAATTTGTATTATCAATCCATCGCAAAACGCACCACAAGTTAATAACACAGCTTAGAATAATTAATTATGTAACTGGTATGATTTTAGTTACCTTCCTACTAGTTCCCAACCAGTTGCCAATCCTCTCACTCTCACTTGGTTCTTTCATAAATGAAAATACGCACATTTTTACTACCGCCACACATTATCCGCTGCAGTTCGACATTTTTGGAGCGCTTTTCAAATCTACTGCGACATATAATTCCATACATTCTTTTTTTCGGGTCTCCTCTTTCACCTCTTGTACACACAGCCTGAGTGATGTCGAATTGTGTGAGCGTGTCTATGCGATTGTCGATTTGAAAATCGAATCGCAAAATCAGTTGTGTACACTTTTTTATTATTCTCCACTTTAGAAAGGACATGCTTCGCACACATTTCCTGTTCGACCATAGAATTTTATGTTTTTTACTCGTTTTAAGTTCAAGTGCTAGGAAGGAGCGCATATAAAATGGAAGGGCGCGGTGCAAGGTAGTGTTACAAGTGCATGTATATATGTGTGTTGACATATGAATTTCTAGGGGCTTATTGTAGTTTCAAGTGCCATTTTTTAGCTGCGCTGGTGCCTTCTAAAGTGTAGGCAATCGCTAGATCCGTGTATTTTTTAAACGAACTCATATGAGTATATGTTTGTTGGTGCGTCTCAAACTCTATTTGAAAAGGATTTGAACCTGCCAAAACAGACGTACGAAACAATAGAAATTCTTTGGTGAAATATTTGAGGAATCGACAAAAAGTTGGATTTTAATATAGCACGAATTTGAAAGAAAAAATAGTGGCATACTTATAGGCGTTTAACCGAATTAATAATTGACTTTACTGCTGAGTCAAAAAATATCTTGTTGAGTTCGAACCTAAACATTACAAATAGCATTATCCAAGTTTTTTCGCTTTTTTATTTAAAGCTACATTTTTTAGATTTTTTAAAGTTCAGTATTCCAGCATTATACGACGACCTATAATCAACACAGAGTAATATATTGAGCTCTAAAAGCATGAATAGTTCTGAAACTTAAGATACAAAATTAAACAATGTAACCGAAAGTTTCACACGAATTGCCGTATATCTACCATATTTACAGTCTATATGTAATTCGAAACCCCAAAAAAAATTAAAGTGAAAAATTGACAGCTCAATTGAGACATATTCCCAGCTCAATATCAAACTTGCAGCAATAAAATTAAAAGTTTCTACTGAAAAAAATATATTTTTTGTGAAATTTTCGTAGGAAAAAGTATTGAAAATTGAGTGCGTGAAAAAATTGAGTTGCAGACGAGAATAACTTAACTAACAGACGGCCACTGCAGGGTATTCAACAGTAAATTGCCTCAATGTGCTTGACCACCAAAGGGCTTCAGTTTCAATATATATGTATGTACAACTATATATGAAGTTAAATTCGTATAGCCATGTAATATGTGCTGATATTTTGCGTTGGCCCTGTGGGAAAAATTTACAAACAGCAAATTATTGACTTCAAAGCAAGTAAAGTGGATAAAAATTGCAAGGAATGGTAAATTCCGATGGTTCGTTGATGATGCGAGAAAACATATGAACTTCATCTATGAATATCAATGTTCTGTAGGGAATGCTATCTACACCCGTTCACCTGGTAGTCGTGTAAATTAAATCGGAACGAGCCGAGTGCTTAAACATATACGCATACACGGTTAAAGAATTCAAGACTATTTAAACTGACTGTCTGATTTTGAAAGTACTTGAAATCTGATGCCATAGCATTTTTCGTTGTTTTAATTGCGAAACTCTAACTAAGGGCAAAGCAAAATCCCACTAGCAGAAGAATACTTCTTCCACTCATACACTTGGGAGTTGGCTAAATCAGTTTACGACTTCCAAGTATACTCTGGGTAGCCAAAAACACCCGTTTTAAGGCGAGTTAATTTGAGATGGCGCAACATCACTCCACCAGGTTAGTTTGGATGTTGGACCCGCCACATAAAAAACCCTACCAATGAAAAGAAAACAACAAAAGAAGCATATAGCTACTTACATATTAAACTTGTCTGGGAGTCTTATAATGAATTTATAAGCAAAGGCACCCTTACTTAACTTCCATCAAGATGGCGACGAGCAGGGATTATCCTGCTTTCGTTCATTCGGGCGCTGAAACTATGGGCTTCCCGTGAACTAAGTAAGCGTTGGTCAACAACCCGAACTTGTGGAGTTGCGAAAGCCTTCCATATGATAGGCGTTTTTTTGATTTGCGACGGTCCTATTGATCCCTACCTAGTAATTTTGGGTATAATAACGGACGTGCGTCTCCAGTTGTCCAAGTAGAACTATTCGCGACACCACAAGAAATCAGCCAATTTACTTAATCTAACCCAACTAAGAACAGCGTAGAATAAATACTTCTAAAGAGTCGCTATATACATATATTTCACTTTCGTTTGTTATTCATTTTGATACGGATAGCTCAAATTTATATAATGATTAGGATAGGTCAGCAGCGAAGATCAGTTAGTTTATGGTCCTTACTCGATGATATGTTTTTTTTCAATAAAAAGCAGCATCTACTTTATTTCGAACAATTTCCTTCACAGTCTCGAAATTAACTCGAATATCAAAGGTAGTGTTACTAGACTGAAAAATTTTATTTGTTTAATATTAAGATTGTGGCTAAAAACGATCATTCGACTTTAATTTGAAGCCATTCCAAAAATTCTATACCTAACAACCCATCAATGTGCTTTCAGCGCCAAATAATTTGCCAACAGGGCACAACAACCTTTTACCCATAACGAAACAGACGTATGTCTATATCTATTTGTAGTAAAGTTTTGGCATCCATTGGTCATCACAATTCGAACTGCTGTTTAATGTTGTGCAGCTTTTGTTGCTTTTGTTGGCCGCCACTTGCCAATGGAATTGTGGTTGCAAAATTGAATTACACCTACATATTTCATGCTCACCTTTCATTACCAACAAAGTGCTATAAACTACGAGTGACTGCGCAACTGAAACAATTCAGCCAATAAAAACAGCAATAACAACAACAGCAGCAATTTGGTGCAAAAGCATAAATGCCGGAAATGTGGCAAATATATGGAGCAGCTGTGTATTAAATAACCACCGCTTGGCACCACTGTTCGGTCGCGGACATAATTAATGGTTGTAAATGCCAATTCTTTTGTTGCTCGCTGAACTTTGTTGTATTTGAAGCAGAGGAATGTGTTATGGTTTCAGTTTTTTGCAATACTTCATTACTGGATATCTATTTATAGATATTTTTTGTAATAATAGCTTGTGGAACAATGAGAGCATGACTATTGTGGGTGACGTAGGATTCCCAAATAGATATGACAATTCTTCGCACACTCTAGTTTGGCTTATATGTACATCGTCTCACTAGCACCTAGCAGTATAATGAACTTTATCAATATGCTGGAGCTAGGTGTGTCTTTGTAATTTAGGAGAGATACATATACAATAGACCTAAGGCAGCGGTGCAATCCTTATCCTATCTATGTGCACTATATCTCCTTCCATTGAAACTAACCAAAAAATTGTACCTGAAACACTACCATATTTCTATATACTACTACTGCTTATATAATATGTATATACTTCTTTTATATAAAATTTCGTCCATTCTTAACCTCTCCTTTTTGTGATTTTTCAATTTCCAGTGTGTCAATGCAATGGACATGCTAGACGCTGCCGTTTCAACTTGGAATTATACAAGCTATCAGGCCGCATCTCGGGCGGTGTTTGCTACAACTGTCAACACGACACAACCGGCCGTTATTGTCACTATTGCCGCGAGGGCTTTTACAGAGATGCCACGAAGGCTTTGAATAATCGCAAAGTATGCAAACGTAAGTAAAAGAAAAAAGTTTATAGAAGACCGTGAAATATAATCTTTAAGATATAACTCATAGCAAAAACTACTTGTAGATAAACAGTGTTTTGTAAATGTTCTAAGACCTTGAAGTGAACTCTTTAATATTGAATATAAAATAACCACAACTTTAAAAAAATCAACTAAAGCTTAGTCGACAGTAATGAAAAGCTGCAAGAACTCAAAGCCTTTGAGACAGAAAATAGAGTTTGAGATTTTCGAGAGTGAAAGTGATATTATTGCCTTCCTTTATATTCGATTCGACTTTATAATCTTAAGTCTAAAACCCCTATAAGTTTCCTGTTCTGTATGGCATAGTATCTATAGTGAGCAGACAGTAACAAAACTTAACGGGGATTGCATGAAGATCACTGAGAATTTCGAAAAAGTTTGAAAAAACCACTTTCTGGTAGTTGCTTGTGAATATATACAGCATATATGTATGTATATCATATGTTGCTAGCATAGCAATTGGACTGTTTTCATGTCTCCATGTAAAGCTTAAAGGTTTTCGGAGAACGAAAATTATTTGGTTTTAAAAAAACACTTTTAATAAATCACAGAGAGGACCAGAGGCTCACCAACGACACCTTTTTACGAGAGATTTGTCTCATTATCCAATTTTTCTTTCCCAAAAATTTATGGAATCTCAACGGAATACACACTTACTTCATAGAGGCCATAGAAAACCCTTTGAATGAATTCGTGAACAACTTGCCTCACTTATAAGAAGCATTGGCTCAAAAAAATTTCCTATATTTTAATTGATTTTCGGAGATTGGCGATTGGTATAGAAAGTTATGTACATACCGAAATTCTGAACCAGTTCGATACAAATATAAATAAATCAGACTATATCCTCACAAGGTTGGATTTCACTAGTTATTTTCTGGTGGAAACACCCTATAGACGTGAATTGAGAAGATGTTTAGTTGGGAAGGAGGATACTACAGATATTTACATCGACGGGTCAAAAATGGACTGCGGTGGTGTGACAGGGGTATACTTCGAGAATCTTGGTATACATACTTATATCTCTTTTCCGTCTACTAAACTGATTCTCTATAGTGGAAGTACTGTGTATAAAGAAAACCAGTTTTTCTGAATAACTACGTCAGGATACCGAAAGCGGACTTAGACAGACAGTAAGGCGGACTTACAAGTGTTGTCATCTCTAAAGTTCAACTCCAGCGTACTAAAGAAATGTGGGAAAGCTTTCAGCTAACTAACAAGTCAACTTCACTTGTCTATCATTTTGGTTCCCGGTAACGTGAACATTTTCGGCAGCGAAAAAAACAAACGAGTGAACCAAGTTTGTAGACTATCTGGACTAGTCTGAGGCAGAGATATTATCGTACCCGTTAGGAACAATCAAGTGGAAGCTCAACGCACAATTTGAACAAATAACTCAGTATAAATGGAAATCTTAACCCATATGCAAGATCGTGAAAAAGAAGTCAAATGGTCAAAATATGACAAGCAGAAACTAAAAATTTATTACACAATTCCAAGAAAAGTATGTACGAGGTGTGTTCAAAAAGTATCGCGAATTTTGAATTTTCGCGGGTTACGTATATTCGAATTTCGAATTTTTTGTGGCGTTATGTTGGTACTCATGTCTCTCACTTATGCCGACAAGCTCGGCCATTTTGGATGTTCATTTAATTGTTGATAGCTGCTTTGCTTGCCGAATGTTGACTATGGCATACGGAGAAGCTACCTTGGACCGAAGCACGTTTATCGGTGGTACAAAATGTTCTCAGAAGGCCGAGAAGATGTGAACGACGAAGAGCGTGCCGGACGCCCGAGCACTTCAACAACAGACGAACAAATTAATGAAGTGGAGAAAATGGTATTGGCCAATCGTCGAATCACCATTAGAGAAGTTGCTGAGGACCTAAACATATCGATTGGCAAGTTATGCGCAATTTGCGCGAAGCAATTCGCCAGAAACGCCCGGATTTGTAGAAGAGCAAAAATTGGCTTTTGCACCACGATAACGCCCCTGCTCACACATCGTTGCTTGTGCGCGACTTTTTGGCCAAAAACAACACACTAATGATGCCGCAGCCACCGTATTCCCCAGATCTGCCCCCTGTGACTTTTTCTTGTTCCCTAAACTGAAGAGGCCCATGAAAGGACGACGTTACGGTTCTCTTGACGAGATAAAGACGGCATCGAAGGAGGAACTGAAGAAGATAAAAAAAAATGATGAAAGTAGTATCATTGAGAGCACCAAATGGTTTGAGCACAACAATGAAAAGTAATACTCAGATATTAAGAACTAACTCGAAGGGTCTACACTCCTACCTACCTACCAACCTATCTTAATTTTAAGAGTGGAACTTTTTTGAATAAAGAATTGTACTCGATAGTCAGCAAAGTTTAACCAATACTATTTTCAATTAAAAAAACGCAGTTGTCATACAGACACGTTCTCAAATATATTTCTTTTTCTTCTTAATTGACGTAGACACCGCTTACGCGATTATAGCCGAGTTAACAACAGCGCGACAGTCGTTTCTTTTTTTCGCTACGTGGCGCCAATTGGATATTCCAAGCGTAGCCACTTAGTCCTTCCAACGGAGTGGAGGTCTTCCTCTTCCTCTGCTTCCCCCGGCGGGTACTGCGTCGAATACTTTCAGAGCTGGAGTGCTTTCGTCCATTCGGGCAACATGCCCTAACCAGCGTAGCCACTGTCTTTTAATTCGCTGAACTATGTCAATGTAGTCATATATCTCATACAGCTTATCGTTCCATTGAATGCGATATTCGCCATGGCCAACGCGAAAAGGACCATAAATCTTTCGCAGAACTTTTCTCTCGGAAACTCGCATCGTCGACTCATCAGTTGTAGCTCAAATAAATTTATAACTATGTATATTATAAGTTGGAAAGTATTGTTAGCTGCTATCCAAACTCACAACCTCTAGATAAAATATACCTAACGATTGATTTGGTGAACATGACATACATGACGAAAGCTTGAATATAGTTTTCCATCTTTCGAAAATCAAATAAAAAAACTGCGTACCTTATTTTCTAGAGTATATAACTATATATAGTACATATGTGTATAATATATAGATGTCTATACTAAAGAAAGCTATCGCACATTTTTTTACTTGTGAGTTAGTTTTCATCGCATTATATGTAGTTTTCACTATTGTCATGTCAAAGACCGCTCCTTCGCTTGATTTTCGAACAATGAGCTAATCAAGTCGAAATGTCGCTACAAATCCAAGATAATCGCGTGTGTTGAACAAATTACAAGTTGTTTATGGCATTCCTTCAATTCACTCACAAAACAATTACCCACCAACACAACTAACACTAACAGCATGCGTACAAGAAACCCTCATCTAAGCATAAGTTCTCATGCATGTCGCATTGGAAAGCAGTTTGCTGAAAAATTGTTGTTCGATTCGTCACGATAGCTCACTCAACAACAAATACAAAATCCCACACATCAGCGAAGGCTTTCGAATTAGACGTTGTCATCATTGAAAACATTATCGAAACAAGTAATACCAAGGCAACCCCATAAGCTCATACGCATATGGCATATACATACAAACTCTCAAACATATATACATACATTGATACCAGAACTTCTTTGTAACGGAATTGAGAATGTGATGCGCAAGTATTTGCGGCGTAAAGTTTTGTTGTTAGCAATGAAGGATTTTCCTTTTCAATTTCAAAGCTGGTAATCCATCAGACAACAGTTTTTTCGCGCTGGCACCCAACCATACCAAAACCAATAGTAACAAATATAACATCAACAACAACAAAAGTACTGGGAAGTTTGTTCCCTGTTGATGAGTTGAAGTGGTGGAGTGACAGCGATTAAGACGGTTCGAGTGGAATTTCATTCAATAATCCTACAACCAAACAACAGCAACAAAAACCATGTATAAGCTCACCTTTTCGAAATTTTGTATGGAAGGTAGACGAAATAGCGTATAGTGCTAAGAAAGGGTGGAGATTTGATTCACTGATAAGTTTTTCGTGAAAAAAAATACAAAATAAAGGTATTCAAGATATATTTTTCTTTAGACTTTACTCTTCATAGCATTGTTTGAAAGCAGTAAGCAGTAGCAGTTCTTGAAATAATTAGAAGTATAGGGTTGATAAGACAATTGAAAATATGGACGTATAATACACTGTTTGGAAATTTCAACTACCTGAAGCTTATTTAGAATCATACGATTGCTAAGAGTGATGCGAAAAACAAAAACTCGTTTCATGGTGAGAGGCACTGTGTCATAAAAGAACGATGAGACATTTTAGCAATGCCCCTCTATCAAGATTTTCTAAATTAACCCTTCCCATTTGGGAAGTTCACTACAAGTGTTGGCTATCATGAAATTATTGTCTCCCCATTTTCTACCCAGAAGTTCCCATCTTTTTGTCCAATTGAGCATTGTTAACTCGAACGCTATCAGAACAACAAAAAATTTTCTTGAATTCTATGAAATAAATATCTCGACACATTCAGTCTTTTGTTTAAAGTTATATGACCAATTCATAAAAAAGATCACCCAAATTCTGTGGTCATACCTTCGTCTATGATCCTATATTTCGAACGGAACTCTACCGGTTAAATCTTTTTAAGACGACAGAGTTTTTTAGATCGGATGTTTTGGTGGCGTGAGACACTGTAAAGTATTAACATAAATGACTAGCGTGATGACCTGAGTTGATTAAACCATGTCAATCGGTCTAATCACTCCTTCAGGTTTTCAGATATTAATCTGAAATTTGGCACACGTGCTGCTCATTTGACGGAATCGGTGATATGGAACCATTATAAGATATAGCTCCAATACAAACTGATCGATCAAAATCAACTAGTATGAAAAATTATCTGGGAACAAATTTTTTAGATCGGACTGGTTGATCAAAATCAATATAAAGACCATTTTATACCCTTTTATGCTAAACATACATACACATAACGTCCTTAAATAGAAAGCTTAGTATTCATGTAAAGGAACATGATTTAAGGACACACTTCAGTATTGGTGTCGCTATAGTCTTAGTGGTGCTTTGCCCATTTAATACCATTATTTCCAGTGAAGTCTATATTCGTAATGAGTATTACATACCCGAAACAAAAAACTAACCTTTAAAAAAGTTTTCCATCTAAAATTTTATAAACCAAAGTTTTTTCTTATGTTTCTCAACATTTCCTCAACACTGTTTTCTCATAGTATGCCACACAGGGAGTATGAGCTCCAAAGAAAAACTTGTAGCTAAAAGCACCGCAAAGCGTATTTACGAGTCGCTATCTCAATTACCTCGCCTTTTATTGTTATTGCTAGCAATTTTATTTTATTTGTATGTAATCTATTCCCGAAGTCTTTTTCAATAGTTTCATTTGCCGCTTTTGGTTTTAGGCGCTTAAGCGTGGTACCGCTGCTATTCACTTGCTATCTGCGGCCCTTCCTACATGAATATTATGAGTATACGCCGAAATTGAGTTCTCGTTTTCCATTTAGTGGAGGCGACTTCACTTTTTCGATTGCTTATGCATTGATTTTGTCTATTTCGGCTTTCGCTTTTGTTTGTTGGTCATTATTGTGCGCCCACAATAAGCCCTACGCGCTCGCCGCTGCTATTCAACTTCGCTGTGGCGGCGGGAATGGGCAATAAAAACGCATAAAAGCATCAAAATCGGAATTTAATTGATTTTAAATTACTTGCACTTTTCGTGTTTACGAAGAGGAAAAACAGATTTCATTTGAGTTCATTGCATTGATGATGATTTGATGGCGTTTCCTTAAGTGACTTGCGACAAAGAAACGCGGGAGATGAAAACGGAGAAGATATGTGAAGAAATAACGGTTTGGATTTCAGAGTTTTAGTTGACCTTTGAACTTTTAAAAGTAGTTTTTTACTTTTAACGATTTCTATGGCTTGAAGAAACCAGTACTTTTTCAAAAAAAATTTGGCATTCAGTAATAATACCATAATTTAAGTGCTTTACTTCGGAGTGGAGCTAATTGTGCAAAGAAAGCAGATATATATTTACTTATAAGAGTATCGAATTCTAATAACGAGAAAACTAACGAATAGTGTGAAGAGAGACTACTTAGAAATCCTTAGTAGGGAGAGTTGGTAATAAAATAACAAATATATATATACATATACAAAATATTCGAAAAAATTTTGGAAAGACATTATCGGAATCTGCTCACTATTTTGGAGTTTTGCTGAAGAGAATTTGTGAATTTTTATTAAATTAATATAACAGTCTGTTATTGTATCATTCTTATACTATAACAGTCTTAGCGATGTAACAAGTCAATTGTAAAGTCCCGGCCTGACACATAGATAGCGCTCCTACAATTTAATCCATATGATTTTTAGTTAGCCCTAACCTTCAAAGAGTTACTCTCTTTAAGAGTATGCGTATTAATTTGACATTTTGAGTGAAACAACTTGTTTTATAGAGAAAAAATGAATAAAAAGGAATTTCGCGTATTGATAAAATATGGCCTTTTGAAGCGAAAAAAGACAGTTGAAGCAAAAACTTGGCTTGGTGGCGACTTCTCGGATACCGCCTCAGAAAAATCAGCCAACAAGAATTGGTAAGCTAAGTTTAGAAGTGGTAAAATGATTAAGCACCGGGGACAGTGAAAGCAGTGGACGCCCAAAATATGTTCTTACCGACGAAAACATAAAAAAGGTTCACAAAACAATTCCATAAAATGAAGTTGTTCGAGGTAGCAGATACTCTAGAGATATCAACTGAATGTGTACTTCATATCAGTCACGAACACTTGGGTATGTGTAAGTTCTGTGCAAATTGGGTGCCGACGAGTTGATTATTTGAAGCAGTGTTTGGAGATGTTTAAGTGTAATAAACCTGAGTTTTTACGTCGATAAGTGACAATGGATGAAACGTGGCCCCACTATTTCACTTCGAGCTGCAATCGACAGTCAACCACGTGGATTGCACACGATGAACCCGCTCCAAAGCATGAAAAAACGCAACAGACGGTTGGCAAGGTTGTGGCCTCTGTATTTATGATTTTTATGGATTACCTTAAAAAACAAAGAACCATCAACAGCGACTATTACATAGTATTACTAAACCGTTTGAAGAACGAAATCGCCGAAAAACGACCGATTTTGAAGAAAAGGGAAGTGCTGTTTCACAAAGACAAAGCATCGTGTCAAAAGTCAGTAACAACGATGTGAAAAATTCATGAATTGGGCTTCGAAATGCTTCCGCATCTACCGTATTCTTCAGATCTGACCCCCAGCGACTATTTTCTGTTCTCAGAACTCAAAATAATGCTCGCTGGAAGAAATTTTCGTCCAATGAAGAGGTGATAGCCGAAACTCAGACTTATTTTGAAAAAGAGACAAATCGTGATAAAAAATTGTATTGAAACGTAGGAGGGTGGCTATAATCAGTGCATAATCCTTAAGGGAAACTCTGTTGTATAGAAGAATAGAAAAAAATAATTTTGGCAAAACACTGTGTTATATTATGTTAGGCCGAGAACTTTTCATTTGACCTATTAGACGAGTACATTAAAAATACTCTCTAAAATTTTCAGTTAAATCTGTCTGACAAATCGTGGGTATCATTTTGAAAAGGACAGTTTCGAAAACTCGTTTAAAGTTTCAGCTCTAAACAAATCAGTTTGGAAAATTTGAATTTTCTAAAATCCTCTTTTAGACATATACTTCAATAGTTAAACATTGAAACTAAAAAAAAATTATTTCCAGCTTAATGTCTATAGATACAAAATTTCCAGTTTTGGTACCTACTTGAGAGAACAAGTTTTGAGCAGTATCTTTAAAACATCGCGAAAAAATATGGTAGCTAATTACAAAATAGCTAATGTCAGTAATATGTAGACCCGAAAGTAGAACAACTTCATTACAATGCCCCTCTCTCTATTTGGTTTCCTATAACAAACTTTGAATCTCCGTCCGTGAGAGCGATAATCATCTAATTATTGATGTAATTTATCGACAACTACGTTCACTAACTTAGAAATGTCACACCGATCTCATACAATTTTAAATTATCAATATATATTAAATAATTTAATTAAATCAATATAGACTTACCGAACTTAATAATCATTCTTTTCACTACTTTTTATTTAATTTCAGGCTGCGACTGTCATCCTGTTGGCTCTACCGGCAAAACTTGCAATCATTTGAGCGGTCAGTGCCCTTGCAAAGAAGGCGTGACCGGACTGACGTGCAATCGCTGTGCGCGGGGTTATCAGCAAACACGCTCGCATGTGGCACCTTGTATAAGTAAGTAGATAAAAGAAAATAAAAATTAGTAAATATTTAAGTCAATATATGCAAACTAATATAAATTATTTTCAACCACAATAGAATTACCGTCCAAAGCGAATATGATACAAGCAGAGAGTGCGGTTAGCGAATACCGAGAACCCGCTGGACCCGATGACGAAATGAAAAAGTGTAAGTATAAAGCGCAAATAAACTAATTAACGATGAGGTGATATTAATATAGTTTTGGGCATGCAGTGAAAAAAGGGTGACCGCAGTAATTTTGTGGAGTGGCGCCACAAAGTGTGCGAGCTAGTGTCATAATAATGTCGAATAAGTTTCGCTGTGGCATTGCTGCGGTTTGAGTTTGCCAAATTTGCATTGTAATAATCAACTAACTGCTAAGGCAACCCTTTTTTCACTACTCACTCGCAGTTGCGGTGGGTTAGGTTGAATGCCAACAAACACACACGCACGAAATGAAATGTAATTTACACTTGTAATCAAATTTTCATAGCGAATTTAGTGCTTAGAGTGCATTTCACTTTAATGAAATTTGCCGAATTCCCAACGCGACAAACTAATTTCATTACAAGCACACACAAACATCCATACGAAACATATGTACATAGTTATACATGAGTCATTGTGCGGGCGTTTTGTTGGTGTCATGTGTTCATCGAACTGTCCGGCTCAGTGCATTGGAGTTTGAAATTTAATTAACTTTTATTTAATATTCAACAGATTGCGGCAAATGCAAGGCCAGCCCGAAAAAACTCAATTTGAATAAATTCTGCATGGAGGATTACGGTACGTATGAGTTACCTTGGCACATTTGCTATTGTAGTTGTTGTTTTTGTTTTTGCCTATCGTTTTGTAATTTTCTAATGAATTTCATGCATGCATGCATTCATGCCCTTGGGCCATTACAATTTTAATTGTATTTATGCTGACTCCAACGTTTCATTTTTCCACCTTTCTCTTTTCTCTTTTATTTTTATTTTTGCAATTTCCCGCAATTGCAGCAATTTTAGCAAAAGTCATTGGGCATGACCGCGCATCGCAGGACATCAATACGGAGAAATTTTCGATTGAACGACAAAATGAAATTTTCAAATACGAAATAAATATACAGACGATTTTCAAGCGCAACCCTTTGCAGGGCACAACGAGTTCGCTGCTGGGCAGGGGGCATATGATGTGGCTGGTGCCGCGCAAGAGCCTCGAATGCCAGTGCCCCAAAATTAAGTTGAACAAGTGAGTGTTGGAATTTTTATCACACAAATTATTTTATACATATATACATATATATAGCAGCACAGGTAGCATTAGCTGTAGATATTGTGGCAAGCAATATCTTCTAGTTTTGGCCTATTTAGAAAGAAATAAATGCATAGCGTGATCGTCTTATAAAACTTTATTGCTTTGATTTAGTATATAATTAAGAAAACTCATTGTCAATAGTCAATGTTGTAATAAAATGATCATATTATTATATTATTACTTATATTACTTGATTAATTTTTATGTCCTGAAGAGATTTGTAAAATTTTCACCAAACTACTTGCACTTAGGAAAGTCAATCTTGCCGCAATCATATGTGAATTTTTTAACGAACTATTTAGGAGCTCTCCCAACGATTTCTACTCGTAATATCGCACATGCTTCTTTCCAATATTGGAATGTGCGAAGTATAGAAGTCATTATTTATATAGAATATATTCTTAGAGATACGAGTATGATTTACTTCTAAACCTTTTCCTTTTTTATACAATTTATGGAAAGATTAATACTTAGTTAGTTTCAAGGCGTCCTTCTGTATTTATTCGCGTTCCAATATAAAGAACATGAAACTGTCTACAAAAAACTATACTAGTTAACTGTGACATTTGTTTCAAGAGGCTGGGCCTCTCTGAGTGTTCCGTCGTTGGAACGAGACTCTTCGTTTGTTGATCATATGCTGACAGTAGCATTAAACACACTCCCTTAAAGTTCCAACGCAAAAATCGAAATAAAAAAAGTCTAATCTTCAGATAACATTTTATTCCATAATCTCATCCGCGAAATTCCAAAAAAGAAGAAATGAGTCGTTCAGCATAACTTATCAGCGCTCCTTTACGATATAATCTGCATCGCATTATAGGAAAAAATTTTCGTCGGCAATTTGACTTGCTCTAGTTTCAAAACACCTAGTCTATATTAAAGAGTCGGTTAATTAACCGTACCGATAAGGAATACTTTTTAAGTAGTTAACTGTAAAACTCTCCAAAATTTCACTGATTATTTCCCCGTAGTGAGACAAGTTGTCTGAGCAAACTCTATATGTCGAAGAATATAATCAAATGCAATCGTCATATTCTCTATAAAAGTCTGCTTGTAAGTTAACCCGATAAGTCCCCTATCAGCTCTTCTATATAATAATTTTTCCAGAAGTATCTAAACAGATAGCACATTTCCGGTTTTAGCACGGTTTCCTATAAGCTGTTGCCATTTTAGCAGATAAGATCGTGTTGAACTTAGAATATCAGATGATTTGTGTTTTCAGTCCGAATTCCGTTTTATCCTATCTATTCTTAAAGCTATATGGAGGAAGGTGATATGGAAACATCTAAACACT
Source organism: Bactrocera tryoni (assembly GCF_016617805.1). NCBI lineage: Eukaryota > Metazoa > Arthropoda > Insecta > Diptera > Tephritidae > Bactrocera > Bactrocera tryoni. Next base: position 23,472,282 of record NC_052502.1, read on the forward strand.
TTATCCGCTACTGTCCGGTTTTCACTAGACTCAGGTTGAATCATCTTGCTAACCATACCTTATGCGAACCGCCTGAACCCTGATTACTCATAACCTGAACTTCTCAAACGCTCCACGAAATTTTTTTCTTTCTATATTCACGCCGCATATTTTTTATATTATTTTACTTTTCCATCGTTAAATTTACTACTTTAGTATTAGCGGGTGAAATTTTGTAATAAAAGGAATTCATTTTAAGAAAAAACGATTTGACACTTTATATCACAAACTAATTAAGCTGAGTTATAGATCTTGTTTATAAATCTAATATAACCTTCTATATTATATTGTCGAAATCAAATATTATAAATGAACCATTTCTTTATCTCTTCCTCCCTTCCTACCACCTCATTTTCAGATCATATCTTATACTTGGACGTGATTCGGAGGCCGCACCTGGCTACTTGGCCATCGGACCCAGTTCGGTGGTGCTCGAATGGAAGGACGAGTGGTCGCTGCGCATGAAACGTTTCCAGCGGCGAGCGCGTAAATGTAGTTGAATCGAACCGGAAACGGAATATGTCAGAACGGATTTCAATTTCGTACATTTGGATCGATATCGTTTCTTGTATAAATTGTACAGTTTACTCAAATTTTTGACATTCTTCGGTATTATGCTATAAACAAATAACAACAAGAACTAATAAACAACAAACAAAAAAATAACAAAGAACGTAAGATACATACATACAAACATATAACCTATTAAAAACAGAAACAACAACTATAACAAAATTATAATGAACACAATACATACACAAGCAAAGTCATATTTATGCAGCAAACAGGAAAAACACTCAAACATACACAGAGACACATACATACATATACATATGAATGGAGTATAAAAAGTATTAGCAAAATGTGAGACGAGCGGTGGAAGCGGCGGAGTGAATTCATTTAATTGCGGTGTAGCGAAAAAAATCGATTTAATAAATATGACTTTAATGATTTATAAACCTGATTAAGCTGATTGCGCACACATACATATATGCGTCTTTTTTTATATACCCTGAACATGGTTAAGTTTGCTATATACATATATACTTGCGTCAGTTCCACAGTTTTTGAGCTATCGCTCTGAAATTTTGCACACGTCCTTTTCTATGCAAGAAGCTACTCATTTTTTGAAGCCAGCAAAAGCGGGCTACTATAGCATATAGCTTCCATACAAACTGAACGATCAAAACCAAGTTCTTGTAGGGAAAACTTTTTTATTTGTCAATATATCTTTTCGAAATTTTACATGGATGACTTTCCAAGACAATGGTACAATATACGAAAGAGTTATTCAGATCGGACTACAATATGATATAGCTGCCGTACAAACAACATGAAGCTTTTGTAAGGAATCTTTTATATATATGAAGGGTATTATGCTTCGGTGCAACCGAAGAGAACATTTTCCCTAGATTATATTAAATTTAAATCATTTTTAAATCTGGCATCACATTTTGCATAAATCAGCGTTTCTGAATGCTTTCGTGTACACTTTCAATGCATTTTATTTTCGCAAAACTATTTTATTGTAGTTTTATTTTAATTTTATATTGCAAGTGCTGATAAACTGCCATAAAATATTTTTTTTTGCAATCCCTTATTATTTTTTTTTGATTTTGCAATCTCGTATTTTTTCTCAATCACTTAATTGTGATTGATTTGTTTATTTGTCACAGCGCTCACCGGCCACTCGTGCGCGTTTAATGAGTTCGCTTAATTAAGCAAATAATCTTTGTGATTGCGGCAGTTAATTTAAAAGCATGT